>NC_059352.1:13748432-13990932 GCF_019703515.2 Myxocyprinus asiaticus
CTCCATGTGCAGCAATGACAGCTTTGCAGATCCTTGGCATTCTAGCTGTCAGTTTGTCCAGATACTCAGGTGACATTTCACCCCACGCTTCTTGTAGCACTTGCCATAGATGTGGCTGTCTTGTCGGGCACTTCTCACGCACCTTACAGTCTAGCTGATCCCACAAAAGCTCAATGGGCTTAAGATCCATAACACTCTTTTCCAATTAACTGTTGTCCAATGTCTGTTTCTTTGCCCACTCTAACCTTTTCTTTTTGTTTTTCTGTTTCAAAAGTGGCTTTTTCTTTGCAATTCTTCCCATAAGGCCTGCACCCCTGAGTCTTCTCTTTACTGTTGTAAACGAAACTGGTGTTGAGTGGGTAGAATTCAATGAAGCTGTCAGCTGAGGACATGTGAGGCATCTATTTCTTAAACTAGAGACTCTGATGTACTTATCCTCTTGTTTAGTTGTACATCTCGGCCTTCCACATCTCTTTCTGTCTTTGTTAAAGCCAGTTGTCCTTTGTCTCTGAAGACTTTAGTGTACACCTTTGTATGCAATCTTCAGTTTTTTGGCAATTTACATACTGTGGCAACTCAAAAACAAACACAAAGACAATGTTAAGCTTCATTTAATGAACCAAATAGCTTTCAACTGTGTTTTATATAATGGCAAGTGATTTTCTAGTACCAAATTAGCAATTTAGCATGATTACTCAAGGATAAGGTGTTGGAGTGATGGCTGCTGGAAATGGGGCCTGTCTAGATTTGATCACAAATGACTTTTTGAAATAGTGATGGTGCTGTTTTTACATCAATAATGTCCTGACTCTTTGTGATCAGTTGAATG
This sequence comes from Myxocyprinus asiaticus, assembly GCF_019703515.2. NCBI lineage: Eukaryota > Metazoa > Chordata > Actinopteri > Cypriniformes > Catostomidae > Myxocyprinus > Myxocyprinus asiaticus. Next base: position 13,749,262 of record NC_059352.1, read on the forward strand.
CCACTTTGGTGAAGTAAAGTACCAATTTCCTTCCGAAACACCAAAATCTGTACATTATTCCAAACTTTTGGCCGCCAGTGTATATATATATATATATATATATATATATATATATATATATATATATATATATATATATTATTATTATTATTATTATTATTATTTTGGGAAATATGACATGACATATGACGTCTTGTCAGTTTGAGAATCAGCCCGATACCCTTGAATGGTGCATGCAAAAAATGTGCAATATGTTAGAAATATAATGTTCAGTTCATCAAAAAAATTCAGACTGAGAACATCCAATGACAGAGCAAGTGCAAGACAAATGTTAATATAACATTTACATGTGTTATTTGTAACCCCCTTCCTCTCCCCACACACTGAGAAACATAAGTAGAGTGATATTGTATATGATAGATCAGCCCCCTGTTATTGCATGTACAGCCATTCTCCATCAACACTAATCCTGTCAATGACAAGATAATACTCTTGCTCCCAGCCCCAAGAGTGAAGATTCAGATATTACTTTTTAATCAAATCATGGCCTTATACTCGACAGGCAGTAAATCTGATTTCAACAATAACGTCCTCTTTGAACTCTGTTTCAGAAATGATGTATTACAAATCAGAGGGGTATTCACTTTGAGTCTGTTCCTTGCTATGCTACAAATTCCTGGATTGCATGCATGAATGAAGTTCTAAGGAAGAAATACGAACTGGCTGCTGTCCACAAAATCAGTCAAACGATTTCCTCATAATCACATTTTAAGTTTGCTGGGCCTTAAGAACATAATATGTTAAAGGCATACAGTAGTTCACCCAAAAATGAAAATCTGTCATCGTTTACTCTCACTTATGATGTTCCAAAGTTGTATGACTTTCTTTCTTGCATGAAACAAAAATGAGATATTAGGCAGAATTACAGCCTCAGTCACCATTCACTTCGATTGCATCTTTATTCTATACAATGAAAGTGAAAGGTAACTGAGGCTATCAATCCCTAAAATTACTTTTGTGTTCCAGGGAAAAAGGTCATATGGGTTTTGATTATTGGATTTTCATTTTTGGATGAACTAACCCTTAATTAATCCAAAAACCTATTATGATATTATAATGAATGATTACAGGCTAATACATACATTCATAATACATAATACATACATCATCCCACTATCTCACTTTCTTTTGTGTTTGAACTGCACAGCGTCTTCTCTGGGTGAAGGCATTTCTGTATTGACCTTGGCTGTCAGAATGTGTCTCATTTTGTGTTGATAGGGGAATGAAAGTGTGTGAACTGAGGGATGCCACTGGGGAAATTCAGTGATATCCCCTGTTTGGGGGTTATAAAGTCCAGCTTTAATTCCATTTCACATCAAATAACAGGCAAGTGAAGCGTAGGTGGTGGATGGGAGAAGACAGCGTGTTTGGTGCAGTGGAGGTCTCCAGCGGTCTCCTGCCACCAGGAAGGACATGTGCGGAGTGATTAGAGGTGCCTGATTGGTTATCTCTGAGAGCCGAAACCCATCAGCAGCTCATCAGGTTCTTTATCCATCTCTGTCTCTGTCGTTGTCTCTTTCTCTGTTTTTTCTCTTTCTCTGTCCATCACCTTTTTTTTTTTATTTGACCCATTCATGTAGATTTAACTTCTCCTCATCCTCAGGGATGAGGCTGATTACTTGCTTTGGCCACACATGAGAAAGTTTGCGTTTTTATTTTCTTGTACTTGAAACACACTCATGCACATGTTTTTATTCAACCTGGTCTTATAGAATCACGTTATTACACCTACAATTTTGCAAAATGAGTTTTACAACTCGTTGTTTATGTTACAGCAGTTTCCTAGTGAAATAAACACAAGTAGTGCTACAACAACATTGACTTTTATTCAATTTCACACAAAACACAAGTAAAACAGCAGATTATAAACACTTTCCCCCTGTTCCTCACACAATGCTATTTTATGACATCTAAACACTTCACTATTGCATTGCGCTCCATCTTTATGTTTTGAGCACAAAATAATGCATCTTGTGTGAACGGCCATACAGTTAAAGGAGATTTGGGGAAGTACTGGGTGTGATGACTTCATGACTTTAACATTAAAAATATTATTTTCTTTCAGTGTTCACTTGATCCTACACTTACTGACGACAACTTCTGCTACAATCTGTAGGCTATACATTTTTTGTAATCTTTTCAATTGCTGTAAATGTTGTGTAGTCTTCTACTTAAAGGGATAGTTAATCCAAAAATGAAAATTCTGTCATCATTTATTCATACCATCCCAGATGTGAATGACTTTCTTTCTTCAGCAGAACACAAATGAAGATTTTTAGCAGAATATTTCAGCTCTGTAGGTCCTCACAATACAAGTGAATGGTGGCCAGAACTTTGAAGCTCCAAAAAGCATATAAAGGCAGGATAAAATATTCCATACGACATTATATACTTTGTTATTGATTGTTACCGCTAGTATTATGTAGAAGTAGCAGTAGTTAGTACTAGACTAATGCTATGTTAATTCTATTTAAATGCTGCTGGAATGTTTATATTGTGTTATTATATTGAGTAGAATGGTCATGTTACCTAAAATGTTTCTTAAATAGGTTTATATTGTGTTTTTATGCTGAATATATTGGCTAAGTTACCTGAAATGTATTTAATAAATGTCTAATGTGTTATTAGATGAGTTCATAAACTGTGTTTTTAATGGCTGTTCATTATTAATGTAACAATTAATTTGTATTATTGGAGTTACAGTTTGTAATGCTGCTGGAATGTTTACATTATTTTAATGTATTGCTATATTTAGTGTTACATATGGTTAACAGTAAAGTTAAATGTGTATTCAATGTGTTTAATGAGTGATTACAGGAATTCATATGCTGTTAATTTGTTTTTAATTTGTTCATTTTTGTAACTATCAATATTTTACTACATATATATATATATACAGGTGCATCTCAATAAATTAGAATGTCATGGAAAAGTTCATTTATTTCAGTAATTCAACTCAAATTGTGAAACTCATGTATTAAATAAATTCAATGCACACAGACTGAAGTAGTTTAAGTCTTTGGTTCTTTTAATTGTGATGATTTTGGCTCACATTTAACAAAAACCCACCAATTCACTATCTCAAAAAAATAGAATACATCATAAGACCAATAAAAAAACATTTTTAGTGAATTGTTGGCCTTCTGGAAAGTATGTTCATTTACTGTATATGTACTCAATACTTGGTAGGGGCTCCTTCTGCTTTAATTACTGCCTCAATTCGGCGTGGCATGGAGGTGATCAGTTTGTGGCACTGCTGAGGTGGTATGGAAGCCCAGGTTTCTTTGACAGTGGCCTTCAGCTCATCTGCATTTTTTGGTCTCTTGTTTCTCATTTTCCTCTTGACAATACCCCATAGATTCTCTATGGGGTTCAGGTCTGGTGAGTTTGCTGGCCAGTCAAGCACACCAACACCATGGTCATTTAACCAACTTTTGGTGCTTTTGGCAGTGTGGGCAGGTGCCAAATCCTGCTGGAAAATGAAATCAGCATCTTTCAGCAAAAGGAAGCATGAAGTGCTCCAAAAGTTCTTGGTAAACGTGTGCAGTGACTTTGGTTTTCAAAAAACACAATGGACCAACACCAGCAGATGACATTGCACCCCAAATCATCACAGACTGTGGAAACTTAACACTGGACGTCAAGCAACTTGGGCTATGAGCTTCTCCATCCTTCCTCCAGACTCTAGGACCTTGGTTTCCAAATGAAATACAAAACTTGCTCTCATCTGAAAAGAGGACTTTGGACCACTGGGCAACAGTCCAGTTCTTCTTCTCCTTAGCCCAGGTAAGACGCCTCTGACGTTGTCTGTGGTTCAGGAGTGGCTTAACAAGAGGAATACGACAACTGTAGCCAAATTCCTTGACACGTCTGTGTGTGGTGGCTCTTGATGCCTTGACCCCAGCCTCAGTCCATTCCTTGTGAAGTTCACCCAAATTCTTGAATCGATTTTGCTTGACAATACTCATAAGGCTGCGGTTCTCTCGGTTGGTTGTGCATCTTTTTCTTCCACACTTTTTCCTTCCACTCAACTTTCTGTTAACATGCTTGGATACAGCACTCTGTGAACAGCCAGCTTCTTTGGCAATGAATGTTTGTGGCTTACCCTCCTTGTGAAGGGTGTCAATGATTGTCTTCTGGACAACTGTCAGATCAGCAGTCTTCCCCATGATTGTGTAGCCTAGTGAACCAAACTGAGAGACCATTTTGAAGGCTCAGGAAACCTTTGCAGGTGTTTTGAGTTGATTAGCTGATTGGCATGTCACCATATTCTAATTTTTTGAGATAGTGAATTGGTGGGTTTTTGTTAAATGTGAGCCAAAATCATCACAATTAAAAGAACCAAAGACTTAAACTACTTCAGTCTGTGTGCATTGAATTTATTTAATACACGAGTTTCACAATTTGAGGTGAATTACTGAAATAAATGAACTTTTCCACGACATTCTAATTTATTGAGATGCACCTGTATATATATATATATATATATATATATATATATATATATATATATATATATGGAAGAATATATACAGTATGTATATGAAATATTTGTACCAATAAAATATATATTTCTAAATATACATTTATTTGAACGAATGAACTTTTTTCCTAAAAAATTAACAATTCAACAGCAATAATATGGTTATATATTACACTAACCCTTTTTTTTTTTTTTACTACATATGATAATTACAGATTACTGTACAATTTAATAATTTTTACAGTGATATACTTCAGCCACCAATTACAGCAATCAGTAAATAACTGTAAACAGCCATTGCAGTAGCTTATTTAACCAGGTTTTTACAGTAACTAGCTGGCAACAGTGTTGGCAATATGTTACTATATAAAAAGAAAAATAAGCCTGGTAAGGTCTAACAGTGTAGCCCACTATTTTTGAAAGCTTATTTGTTTGTGATCTTTTCTCATAGAGAAAGGTATATGAGCAACTCTTATTATTTAAACTTTGCGCATTTATATTGTGTATTGAAGAACTTTATTTTGATGAGAAATTATGATGAGCACTTTGCTCAAACATTTTTTCAGAAAATAAAATATTTTCTCATTTAAGTGTTATTAAATCGAATTCAGATTATATCGAATCGTGAACCTCATATCATATATTGAACCGAATCCTGAGATAACCATATCGTACTATCCCTAACAGATGTGCATGACTTTCTTTCTTCTGCAGACCACAGAAGATAGAAACAAAAGAAGAAGAATGTGAAAGTGGAGATTTATGGTAAAAAAAGGACTTAAATATTGATCTGTTTCTCACCCACACCTACTGTATAATGTTACTTTTATGCTGACTTATGTGATTTTTGGAGATTCAAAATTCTGGTCACCATTCACTTGCATTGTACGGACATGCAGAGCTGAGATATTCTTTAAAAAAATCTTAATTTGTGTTCAGCAAAAGAAAGAAATTCATACACATCTGGGATGGCATGAGGGTGAGTAAATGATGAGAGAATTGTAATTTTATTAGGTGAACTATCCCTTTAAAAACACTGTTTAGGCAGTGGTCAGACACGCAAAGGTGCAAAAACGCATTCTGTGTGATCAGCACTAACATGGTCTCTTACCCCAGAATGTGGCAAGAAAAACAGCTTGTCAAAGCAATTTGCTAACCCTGACTTGCATTTTTGGGATTGTTTTATTGTTGTGCTGACGTATTCCTTCCCCGTCATCTTTTTCAGCCATCGTCTTAATCTTTTTGGCCTCAAAAACAAATGCAGACACTTTGTCTAAAACAAAGCAAAGGGAGGGTCTCAATGTCTAAAAGGCACTCACAATATTGCCGTATGCCATGGAGATAATCAGCCAGAGAAGCCTTTATTCCTCAGAGTAATGGGGGTATTTAACTTAACTTTTTTGATGGCACGCATATACTCATATTTTCATAGCAATGTTGTGCATGCAATGCACAGAAAATCATCTACAATAACATTGCTTTCCTAAGGTAACATGCAGGTAATTATTCAGGGTGATTCTATCAAACTTGGATATTTCAACGTGGCAATTACATCAATCAAAAGTCTTCAGCACAGGCACATCAAAAACAAGGATTCCTCTGCTCTTTGTTAGATCCTCATAAACCACATATGGGATATGCAAACATGAAAGTGTGAGCGACACATGACTTATAATAAAATGAATATAATAAAGTGGAATTGGCAGAGGGTATCAGTCTTTCCCTGTTTTGTGTGTGCTGTCCTGCATTGCGTGAGTGGGTATCTGTTATTGTTGCTCTTTCAAAGAAGTCAACAGGCAGCAGAGGATAACTATGTTTTGATTACACCAGACTGATTTTGGTGCAAAGAGAGAAGTTGGAAAGAGTCACGCTATAGGTTATCGTGCCATCTCGCCCAAGCGTGATTGACTCACTCACACGGATTTGATAACATCATGTTATCTGTGCCCATGCTGATGTTCTATGGATCTAGCTATTCTTTAGGAGAAATGGCACATGTGTGGTGGCCAGTATGAACATAAATTGTTTCTGTTTGTTGCGACAGCTGTTTTATACAATTTTCTCTGGGGGGGTTTTTCCCCCATATTAATATTTATTTCAAAGACTCTTTCAGGTAATGCTGTCTGACATACCATCGGGCTGAGCCAAATGGGACAGGTTTTAAAGCATCTAATTTTTTCCGTTAAGCTGAAACTTAATTTTTTGGTTAAAATACTTTCTTCTATTCCATCTTAATATGCAGGGATAACTATAAGCAAGCCATTTGTAGGTTGATTACTGCAAAAAGTATAAAAACTGACACTCTGTAGCACTTTGAAAACATTGTTTTGTTCGTTTGAGCATCCAGACCAGCCTGAAATAGCAACATTGGCTCAACCAATGGCACAATTTTGGGGCGGGGCTATTTGTTTTGACTGACCAATTATACAATAATCTTTGCAATTCTAATGTTGCAGAATTTCACACTTCAGCTTTAGCAGCCATTTATAGTGTATTTGTTTAACATAAAAACTACATTTGTTACAAATTTAGCAGAAAAAATATTAAACTAAATTCCATCCTTGCAATTTATCATGATGAAGCTGTCAGGTCTATCTTTCGGAACTGATATTTATTTCTCAGTGTATTTAGTTAAACTTATTATGAGAAGTGGACAGCAAGGGACTGTAAACACTTTCAGCCTCAGAGGATCCTGTGCTGAAATGATCATCTTCTGTCCTGAAATGACCATTTCCCCAATATCTGAAACAGATTTAGGGGTGAAATCCAAAGTATTAAGCAAGCTATCAGCAAAGAAATCTAGCACATATAAATATTAAATTTCATTATACACAATCCGAGCCACACAATCTGATTGGCTGAAAATCATCATGATAACAGCACAATTTTCACTTGAGACAATATAATTCCGCTGACTACCTGGATCATTAGCTTTTTTAAGGCATCCTACAAGTGATTATTGGCTGAATCAACTGTGAAATTTGTTTAAAACATTTTAAACTAAGCTTTTGTTCATTACATTGCAAAAACTCATAATTTCTCCCACCGCAAGGGTGCTATTTTGGTCAGGGCCTACTTTTTTGGTTTGTACAGTAATTACTAATATCTGTGATGCTATCTGCATTAACATTTAAAGTGTAGTTAGATAAAGGCAAATCACCTAATATCAAAGTTGATACCAGACTGGATACTATAGGGATGCTATAGGGACACTGGCACATTGGGTAGTTGATTAAAACAAACAAAAAATAATACATTTACATTGTAAAGGGCATTCTTTCTTTTTAAAGGACACAAGACTATTGCTAAAACATATAGCATGTTTCAAGGTGGAAAAAAGAGAGAGAGATTGATATGCTTTTGGTTTTGCAAATTTCCCTTAAATGCACTAGCTCTTATCTCTCTCTTTGAAATTCTCTGTAAACACACACTGCAAACCATCAGTGTCCAAGTTCTCCATCATCCAAATGAGCAAAGACTTCTCTACAGAAATAGGGGTTGTGCATGCAACCAGAAGTATCACTACAGTATATGGAGATACTATCGCAAAAAAAGATTAAAAGTCTAGTGACTCTCTCTTGTTCTCATCAAGAGCTATGATAAATAATGGGACCATAACTATTTATAATCTCAGAAGGCCATCTAAATTAGCTGCACAAATCAGGATTTTGGATACTGATTAAAGATTATAGAGATCAAGCAAAAAGGGAATGTAAAAGAGAGAGACGGCAACCCCCGAGACATTTCAAATACATACACCTTCTCAAGTTACTCATGAAGGGGATCAGAGAGACACCACAACTTGCTCATCCCTTTCTCCTTCACATTCCTGCAATGCAGAGCTCAAAGAGGGGCACTGGGATCCACTTTCAGCATCAAACAAGACTGCCAACAGGTCTGTCATCAGCTGGACATAGCTGCAGGGCTTGAGGAACTTGATCTTCAGAGTATTGGCTGAGGGGTACAAGAATGGAGAAGAGGAGGGTCCCTCTTTGAAATGGTAGGGAAATACAAGGAACTGAGTATTGTGTGGAGTGGAAGCGAAAAGCACCTCTAAGAAGGTTAAGAGATTCAGGGTCACCCATAACGGGTCACTAACCCAAATCCTATGTTATACAATGGTCAATGAAAAGACAAAGTTACCCAACATTAACATTATTCTAAAGAGCTCGTGAGTTACATGGTCAGTGGTTCCCATCAACCTGAAGTTAATCACAAGCAGAAATGTCATGGCAAATGGTCAGCTCAGCAATAGCCTTGTCATTGAGGAAGCTCATTTATGCATTGTGGTACACATCCTGCAGCTACATTAGGATGATCAAGTCAGTCCTTATCTGACTGATCTGCTTTGAAAAGGGATAGGGAAGTTGGCTCACCATCTGCAAGGGGCTCAGATTTCATCACAACTTGTTGTCTGGTACTAAATAAACTCTGGAATGCTGTGTAGACACTCTATCCTTGTCCAAAGGACCGCTGACCCCGGTGAAGATCTTAACACCCAGCACCCTCTCCCCTTTATGCCCCTGAGAGGAACAGATTCCCCACTTTCCCCACTTGAAGGTGGCTTACACCCATCCACTATTACACAAAAAAGCCATTGCTCTAAATGACAACCTACCATTGCAGTGCTAATGAGACAACCAGTAGAACCTGCTGCCCATCTTTCTGGACAAGCAGACAGGATAAGGTTTAAAGTTGACAGATTGGTTCACAATCAGTGTGAGGCACCATTTACACCAAACACGTTATGGCATCAGTCCAACATGATCACACGGGAAATCAGCATGTTGCTACCGAATATTCCAGTACCCTGACATCGACCCCATTCTGCCAAATTACTGACGAACACTATTTCACATCAGACATTTTCGTATTAGTTAAAAAATTTTTTGCCTTTTTCTGTCATGCTACCAATAGTTTGTTGTGTCAGCAGCTTCTAGGACTAGAACCACTCAAATTTTCAAAAGGAAATGTAAACATCTAGTTATACATAATAAGTGGACAGGTAAAGTCTGTCAAGACAAGCTTATAGATAGATACGACAGACAGACAGACAAACAGACAGACAGATAGACAGACAGATAGAGATGTCATAAAATATCAATTATTAATGGGCATGTTATTTTATCAATACATTTTTGAGGCAACGATATATTAACATCAGCCAACATTTAAATTAGAAGCCTAATTTGTGTGCACATTACGAGCTGATGGCAGTCTAATGTTATGAAGGATTTTGTACTTCTTCAAGAATTAAAAGTGACGTTGATGAGTTTGCAGGTTAGTGTATGAAACTGGTGTAACTGTGCAAACTGAACAATTAGAAATGGCGACGTTTATTTTGCAATTTCTCTGTGTGTGTAACTGAAAATAAATTGTGTAGGCTATATGAAAGGTACATAGACACAATATATCATCCAGTAATGACTAGAGTAAATATTCGTTGTCCTTTGATAATGATTTATGTTGAATTTAATGGAAAACTATGCGAGTTGAGCTCCATGGCGCTGAGGCTTTTGAATAGCCTCTGGAGATGGCAGGCCCGGGGTGTTTGTGTACCTTCATAAAAAATAATTGTTTACAATTTTTAGAACACACCATCTCATCCATAGACGCGGCTGATGTGGAACCTACTTTAATTTACCCTGCCACTCACATTTTGCCAAAGTTGTGAAAAGAAATACATTTGAAAAGACAAATACTATTGTGCAACGAGCAGCCCTATTTATATCTCAAAAAATCCCAATAAATATAGATAATCATCAGGAAAATATTCAGATTATCAACACGTGAAAACGGCATCGATCCCAAGCCTGATAGACAGACAGACAGACAGACAGATAACATGATATAGCAAGCCATGTGTATGATTGTTTTACATTTGAATTTTTGGATTTGGTTTGGTTTGAATTATTAAGCATCCCGCTGGCCCATTTGAACATTCCGTTAATGAAAGTCTATGAGATTTTTTTGGTCTTGGTTTAGGGATTTGGAAAAAACCCTAAACAATGTCTGTAGAATAACAGTATGTTGGCTTTGTCAAGCCAACATAATTAAGATAGAATGGAGCAATACTTGAGTATACAGAGTGTGGTAAATAGACGTACACTACTAAAATGGGTGATGCTTGCACAAGGGTCTGTTTTGTGTATGCATGCATCAAGTGCTGTACGATACTCCTCCCCTTTCATCACAGATATGTCCATTCAAACATGAAATGTTGCATCAATAATTCAAAGTTTACAGAATCCATGGAGACCCACAAGAATAAATGTTTCTTCTTTGTAACAGAAACAGCCTTCACTGTTGAGTAGTCAGTTCGGGTCCTGCAGCATGCCATGAATTTATCATCACAACGCTCTGGAACAATCGATTGCACATAGCGCTAAGAAGATGAGACTAATGCAGGGTTCAGATTGAAGCCTGCCAACTGATGCAGAAGAAGAGCAGGAAATGGTGGAAAAATCGAAGGCCCCCACCTGGCCCTCACCAAGGAGACCGACATCCCCCTGTAATTAACCAACCAAGCAAATGGATGAATCAGGTGTTGCTCTGGTAGAGCATCCACACAGTTATAAGAACAACATCATAACCTATTACGTGGTTGCTACTTTATTTCTGGCAATGTTTGCCACTGCAGTTTGACTATATTTTTGTAAGGGTCATGGAAAAAACTTAACAATAGGGAAATAACAATAATTAAAGAGCTCTAAACTTACCTTTATCTTTTCAGCAGTAGAATTCAATGTGAAATTCCTAAAAATAAATTATTGTCTCCCAATTTTCAAAAGCAAAACCGCTTACTGAGGGTAAAGCCATTGTTAGAGGGTACAAGAGGACATTATATCTGATAAAATATCAGTAGACATGCCATTTATTCGCCCTTTCTAAGTCAGTACACCCCCCACCCCATTCTCTCTATCCAAACGAAATGTATCCCCCCAGCACACTCATCTTTCTCTCCCTCTCCCAGGTCTGTGACCCGTCAGTCAGACGGAGAGCTCTTGGCTCCTGCGGTCATTTAGATTTTAACAGCTCTAAGTTCCCCTGACAGCTGCTGCAATTGAAATGATACAGAAATAACAACAGCTGGGTGTTGCACACACACTCTCGAGACAACCTCACAACGGCACATTTAACCACATATCCATTTGCTTCAGGGTTTCATAAGTCCAGGAGGGGCAATATTTATGTAAAATCTCTTATTTTTACTAAGCTCACTTACAAGAGAAGCCAGACAACTTCACGTCTTAGTTTCCAAGCTGTTTTTTTGTGGCTTGTAAACAGGGTTGGAAGACATATTTTACTGTCAGGTGGTACTTTTCAAGAGGACAGCAAGTCTTGAAAAGTAGTATTTTTTTTTAAATAATATAAAGTCAAACTTACTGTGCCAATGCATCTTGGTGATCACTTGCTAGTTTCTTCTGACATGTTAGTACATGTGGTGACGCAGCTGGCAATAAGTAAGATGAAAATACTTCTGTTATTTCTTGTACCAAAATCTGTTATAAAACAATAGAGACATTTTGTAATAAACACAAATTTAAGTCTGATCAAAGCATTATCTAAACACTAAAACAAAAAAATCCACTGTCATGAACAAAATAATATAATTAATCATAGAATTTTTTCCGCTCCTGATACTGTTTGATTGGTAGTGGTTGTCCTTGGGTGTTTTGCACTAGACTATCCACTCTCATGGTTTAACGTCTCAATATACCTCAGATTACCACAGGAAGATGTTTACATCCCTTTATGTACTGGATTTAGCAAAAATGACCTTATTCAGTGGTTGCTTTTTAAGGGAAGACGTTTCCATTCAAATACGAATGTCATTCGTATGCTACCGACCATCATTTAGGCTCCTCAGATCATTTTGACCTAGCCGAGTGCTTATGTAAGTGTTTTTGTAAGTTACTGTACCAATATACACAATAGTGTATATTTCATACTTGCCTATTCTCCCATCACTTGAAAATATACATCGCAAACTAAACGGTTGATCAGAGCCATCTGAGCTGCCAATGGTACTTCACAGATTTCAATGGTGCCGCCTTCCCTTGGTTAGCAACCAGTGAATTAGATGATTGTTACTGTATCTGCTTCATTAATTTTCTTCCAATCTATTATCATTTTTAAAGCTAAAAAAAAAAAAAAAAAAAAGGAAAACCTTATTGTTAAAAAAGTTATTTCTGTTGATTTCTTTGCTAAACAGAGCCAAGGCTATTGACACACAATATCAAAGCCTGGAACTGTTCCACCTGCTGTCTACTCTGGGCCTTCACAAACCCTCAAACTCCATGGATTCATTCCGGAGCGGACCCAAGGCAGACTCGTGAGGGGTGGCTTTGCTTTGCAGAAATGCCCCTTTTTGTTTCGAGAGAGAAAAGAAGAGGAAAACCTCAGCAATTTCTCACCAAGTCAGAGGAAGAGAAGGAGAAAGAGGAGGGAAGATCAGCTCGGTTGGAGTTAAGCCTCACTCTTTGTCTCTGTTGGGGTGGGTGTTGTTGTTAGGAGGTGATGTTAACCCTCCAAACACTCCCTCCTCAAGGACTCCCTGGAAACCAAAACCTTCTGTCCATATCATCTCCATTCATTTAGCATCCAGTCAAGTGATTGAATTATTTATAAAGGCACCAATGCCTTTTAATGGCTGCTTGGAAGTAGTTTGTTGACACTTCATGGCTAAGGGAGGGAAAAACAGACAATAACCCACTGTTCTGTCATTTGTGGATGAAGAGAGTGAGCCTTGAGAATACATGCAATGCCTGCCTTAAAGGAACAGTTCACCCCAAAAATGAAAATTCTGACATAATTTACTCGTAATGTCATTCTAAACCTGTATGATTTTCATTCTTTCAAAGAACACAAAATTAGATATTTTGCATAGCTCACAAATCTCAATTGCACATTTGCAAACTAGCCACCAGCTGCCAGATTTGCCAGTGATATTTAACACCACTGGTTATCATATGCCTTGTGACTGATCGCAATGCAACACATTTGAATGTTTTGAACTGAACAGAAGCGTAAATGAGATACTGTATGGAAGCTACAGTGGAGGAGATGTGAAATAAGTGAAGTATCGATCTGTTCCTAACATAAAACTATCACATGACTTTGGAAGACTTGGAATATATTGTTTAAATCATATATCATTTTCATTTTTGGGTGTTGTAGTACTATACCTTTAAAATAGATTTGTTACATATAATTGCACAAATGATGTGCTCTCTCTCTCTCTCTCTCTCTCTCACACACACACACACACACACACACACACAACATACATATGTGTAATTTTACTAAAATTGCTAGTAACTTCTTTATTACTGTTTACAGTATAGTTTATACATAACTATTCTGACTAAAGGTGTATACTGCATGGTGAATCTGACACCTTTGCTTTCTGCAGGCCATAAACACTTGTTAACAACAATCTCACAGCTGCCCTCTAGCATGGTGTGCAAACATTGCACTAGGATATGAGTCCCTGAGCATCCATTCCTTTTTACTGCAGAACAAAGTGGCCAACCCATCAACAGCCACCACAGCTTGAGACTCAGTGAACATGTCAAGAAGGGAAAAACAAAAGAAAAACTAAAATGTCTCTCAACGGGGAACATATTCTCCATTTTACCTCATTATTTTCTTTAATATTACAGGGCAGAGGGGCTGGTGGATATGTTTGGGAGGTTGTTATATCTTGCAACACTGACAGAGAGATCCATATGGGACTGTGAAGAGAAGGGAAAGAGAAGCCAGATGTTTACTCTGATACAATTACTTTTCCATTCTTCTTCTGAACTAAGAGAATAAATCCCAGTCTTGTTATGGATTAAGGTATCTTGTAAAACATTTTGTGCAGATGTGTTGTAAATTAACTTCACAAATGCATGTCCATCTTGAGTTAAGGGAAAATTTCCTTTGGCAGAAACTCCACACGCTGTTCGCAATATATGGACTCTATTTTAGACCTCAGTTCAGGGCCATAAGCACCATAGACATTGAAGCGGAAACATCCCCCCAATATCGAGATCAGCCATAGACCAAAATGGGTTTTTCCAATAGTTGATTCTTACATTTTTGTTTTGGCTTGACAAAGGTCATACTTTTATTGCATTATTGGTTTAGTTTTTTTTTTTTTTTTTTTTTTCAAAATCCCTAACCTGAGACCAAAATTGACAATACATCCACCAAACTTGGCACAGACCTTCAGCCTATTGTAACTTTCTTACTGTCCAGACTTACAAACAAAATTCACATAGTCAACAGTCATATATCTGCAAAAATCTTTTAGACTTACAGTAACAGAAAGTTCAGAGTCAGGCCTAGCAACTTCTTAGCAAGTATCAACCACACAAAACACATTAGCAACTGCCTAGCAACCATATATAACACCTTAGCAACCTTGTGGTAAGCCAAAAATAATTCTTTTCAAAGTACTCAAGGCTAATATCCAGCGAACTTCAATTGTTCTTTAAACTCTTCACATATTCAAGGCCTATGTAACTTCAGACTTTTCAGATTAGGCTTTGTCAAGCAAACATTCAAAATGTATCTAGACAAACTTTTCTATTTACATCTCCAATCAAATAATGTGGTTAAATCCTTCTTTCAGATATCCTGATATAGTCGAATGTTCAAAAAGCCTTGAACCCCAAGCTGTAATTTGAGATATTCTCATATTCGTGACATAGTAAATCTAAAGAAGCTGTGGAATTTGTGAACACATTAGTAACCACAAGCCAGTGGAATGGGACCTGGACAGAATCACAAAGAGTCTGAAAGACAACAGACTCCTCTTTGTCAATACAATGGGCATTGTGCAGCTCACAATGGCTGCAAGCTATTACGACTAACTTTGCAAGCCCCTTTGGTGAATATTTGTCTAAGCTATAGCCAGCATTCACAGCACTATGCAACCATTACCCCTGGCATGCCCTTTAGAGTAGTCCTGGCCCACAGAACCATCTGGATTCTCCTACAAAAACATCAGAGGTAGCAGAAGGTTAGAGCTTGTATCAGGGTCATACCTTCACTACCTCTATTTCCTTCATATTCGACCCCTAGGATTGTCCTGTGTCCCGACCTCCAATTTTCATGGATTGTCTAGAATGAAGATGGTGAAAGATCTGATACTATCCAGATGAAACAGTTTTCTTTAAATTGTGCACAAATAGGACCAAGCAAATGGGCTACAGCAGCAAAACTGACTCTGTAAACTTAAAAATGAAAGGTGAAATCCTTTGGTTTACATAATGTTCCGGGTTCAATACAAGTTAAGCTCTGTCGACAGCATCTGAAATAATTTAGACTCATCCCTCAGTTTGTAAAAGCAAATACATTTTCATAGGTACTTAAAATGGAAGTCTACAGGGCAAGAATTCTGGATGGTTTAAAATCAGAAATGTAAAGCACTTAAATTTCCATTCAAAAATTAGTTGTCTGAGCTGTAAAGTTGTCTATATCATCCTTTTGCAGTGGGACTACTTTTCTATGTGGATGAACTTCTAGTTAAGTTGTGTGTAAGTTGTGCATGCATTACAGTAGGTGCATCCATTTTTAAGAGAAATTATTTTCTGATTGACATCATGCAAAAGGTTTTGTCAACAGAGCTTAACTTTTTTTTAACCCGGAATGTTCTTTAAAACCTGGAGATGGATCTAAATGAAGAAAGAAGGGTTTCTCAAAAAAAGCTTTCGCATAAGATTTGACTAAAGAAGTAAATCATTATTGACATTTCACAAAGTTAGATGACAAACAATAGTATACTTTTCTCCCTCTCTGTACCACCACAATGTAAACCGTGTATGTTTGTGTGTGTGTGTGTGTGTGTGCTCATTGTTACTTTTGGAGCAATGCACTTTGTCAAATTCCTCCTAAGTGTAAACTTGGTGAATGAATTTGATTTCAATTCTGGACTAGGCCTACATTGGTTCTGGGAATCTGTCCAGCCCCGTTTAAGGGCAGATTTCCTGGAAAGTGTGGCAGTCCAGTCTCAAACTTACTAAGGAACATAAGAAATATGGTATAATGCCAGAGTTGTCAGTGTAATTTAGCTCTATGAATAAAATGAGTCAGTGTGTGGGAAACTGTATTTAAATATTTCTGAAGCAAGGGTTGAGAGTCAGAATCACAGTAATCTTAGCTCAACCATATGAGCTAAGTTTAAATAACCATTTACAATGAGGCTAGAACAAATTACCCTGAATGAATACCTAACAAAATGAACTTAAACTGCAGTTTTTGAAGAATGGATGCATACTTATGTGCACAAAAAAAAGTTGGCAATCAAAATTTCTGCCAGAATTGAAGATATGAACACATTTTAATTATACACATGGCCAAAAGTTTGTGGACACCCCCTTCTAATTAACGAATTTGGTTACTCCATTAAATCCAATAAAGAAAAATCTTAATGTTTCTTTATGTAATGGCTTGGGCTTTGTGTGCTTCCAAATTTGTGGTAACTGTTTGGGGATAGCCCTTTTCTGTTCCAGCATGACAATGCCCCTGTGAACAAAGTGAGGTCCATAAAGAAATGGTTTACTGTGTCTGGTGTGGAAGAAATTGACTGGCCTGCACAAAGCCCAGACCTGAACCTCACTGAACACTTTTGGGGTGAACTGGAACAGCAACTGTAAGTTAGGCCCCATCGACCAACATCAGTTCCTGACCTCACTGATAGCCTTGTGTCTGAATGAGAGCAAATCCCTGCAGCCATGTTACTACATAGAGTATAGTGGAAAGCCTTCCCAAAATAGTGGAAGCTGTTATTACAGCAAAGAGGGAAATTGATGCCTAAGGTTTTGAAATCAAATGTTCATCAAGCACATATGGTGTCCACAAACTTTTGGCCATATAGTGTATGGTTGTTGTTTGTTCATTTGAATGTTGATGAAGCCAGAGTATTTTAGATAATGTTTATTTAATTGAGAAGTGTGCTATTTTAAAAACCAGTTGAAACACATTGAACACCTTTTATATAGGGCCTAGAATCCTAGACTACATGTAATTTTAGATCGAACAAGTGATTTAAAAAGTACCGGTACTTTGGTACCAAGCCGATACAAAAATAAAATATTAAATCAGGATAACTGACTCAGATTGATACCCGCACACTGTCTGACACACACGACTACTTTCGAATGCTCACACACAAATATGACATATTAGGAAAAAATGTAATACACAATTAATTAAATTATATTATGTCCTAGTGTGATTATTCAACCACGAAAGGCTGCAATCTTAGTCTGCTGTGTGCTTCAAAGTAAATGTCTTACCCTGAAAACACATTATGGAAGTCATGCACGCTGTGCATGCTGTAGGAGATGACAGAACAGAGTGCTCAATCATCATGAAGCAAGCAGCCCATGCAGAATATATATTTATATAATTAAATTGCAGCATAATCACACTGGGCCAACAATGATTAAAATACTAAATTAATAATAATGATGATGATTAATAATAATAATAATAATAATAATAAAAACTACAGTTGTGCTCAAAAGTTTGCATACCCTTGGAGAATTGGTAATATATGTACCATTTTTAAAGAACACATGAGTGAGCAGGCAAAACACATTTCTTTTATTTCTTATGGGATTCATATTCAACTGTAGGTTATAACAGAATGACACAATCATAAAACAAAACATGGCAACAAAGAAAAAAATGAAATGACCCCTGTTCAAAAGTCTGCATACCTGGGGGCCTGGGTAGCTCAGTGTTAAAAGACGCTGGCTACCACCCCTGGAGTTCGCTAGTTCAAATTCCAGGGCATGCTGAGAGACTCCAGCCAGGTCTCCTAAGCAACCAAATTGGCCCGGTTGCTAAGGAGGGTAGAGTCACATGGGGTAACCTCCTCGTGGTCGCTATAATGTGGTTCGTTCTCGGTGGGGCGCGTGGTGAGTTGAGCGCAGATGCCGCGGTGGATGGTGTGAAGCCTCCACATGCACTATGTCTCCGTAGCAACGCGCTCAACAAGCCACGTGATAAGATGCGCGGATTGATGGTCTCAGATGCGGAGGCAACTAGGATTCATCCTCCGCCACCCGGATTGAGGCGAATCACTACGCGCCCACGAGGACTTAAAAGCACACTGGGAATTGGGCATTCCAAATTGGGTGAAAAAAAAAAAAGTCTGCATACCCTTAGTTCTTAATACTGTGTATTGCCCCCTTTAGCATCAATGACAGCGTGCAGTCTTTTGTAATAGTTGTCTATGAGGCCCCAAATTCTTGCAGGTGGTATAGCTGCCCATCCATCTTGGCAAAATGCCTCCAGGTCATGCAAAGTGTGGCTCGATGATATTAAGGTCAGGAGACTGTGATGGCCACTCCAGAACCTTCACCTTTTTCTGCTGTAACCACTGGAGGGTCAACTTGGCCTTGTGGTTAGGGTCATTGTCGTGCTGGAAAGTCCAAGAGTGTCCCATGCGCAGCTTTCGTGCAGAAGAATGCAAACTGTCTGCCAGTATTTTCTGATAACATGCTGCATTCATCTTGCCATCAATTTTCACAAGATTCCCCATGCCTTTAGAGCTCACACACCCCCAAAACAACAGTGAGCCACCACCATGCTTCACAGTGGGGATGGTATTCTTTTCACTATAGGCCTTGTTGACCCCTCTCCAAACATAGCGCTTATGGTTGTGACCATAAAGGTCTATTTTGGTCTCATCACTCCAAATTACAGTGTGCCAGAAGCTGTGAGCCATGTCAAGGTGTTGTCGGGCATATTGTAACCAGCTTTTTTGTGGCATTGGTGCAGTAAAGGCTTCTTTCTGTCAGCTCGACCATGCAGCTAATTTTTGTTCAAGTATCATCGTATTGTGCTCCTTGAAACAACCACACCATCTTTTTCCAGGGCAGCTTGTATTTCTCCTGAGGTTACCTGTGGGTTTTTCTTTGTATCCTGAACAATTCTTCTGGCAGTTGTGGCTGAAATCTTTCTTGGTCTACCTGACCTTGGCTTGGTATCAAGAGATCCCCGAATTTTCCACTTCTTAATAAGTGATTGAACAGTACTGACTGGCATTTTCAAGGCTTTGGATATCTTTTTATATCCATTTCCATCTTTATAAAGTTCAATTACCTTGTTACGCAGGTCTTTTGACAGTTCTTTTCTGCTCCCCATTGGCTCAGTATCTAGCCTGCTCAGTGCATCCACGTGAGAACTAACAAACTCATTGACTATTTATACACAGACACTAATTGCAATTTAAAAAGCCACAGGTGTGGGAAATTAACCTTTAATTGCCATTTAAACCTGTGTGTGTCACCTTGTGTGTCTGTAACAAGGCCAAACATTCAAGGGTATGTAAACTTTTGATCAGGGCCATTTGGGTGATTTCTGTTTTCATTATGATTTAAAAAGGAGCAACTATGTGATAATAAATGGCTTCATATGTTCACTATTCACAATTTCTTCCAGGGTATGCAAACTTTTGAGCACAACTGTATGTTTAAGCAACATATTACAAGCAATAGTGATGTTGTACTGAATAAAAATTTTCATCAATGAGTGTGTTTACATTCATGTTCTTACACCGATTATGCTTAATAACCCTATAACACGTGTGGTCATGTAAACGTTCCTTTTATCGGTATAAGGTCATAAACCGCGTAAGTATAAATCGACATGGTTAGATTTTTGCCCATTATGCCGATTTCGCGTGGCACGTAAACACCTTTACCAGTGTTCTCACCGGCCTATCCAATGTGCGCACTTGTTGAGCGTCTCTTCATGGTTTGACGTCAAAAGCAGAGAATAACGCGATTATTTCAATTTATTTTTGTTTGCATGTAAACGTGCTGAATGTTTATATTTATACTGTGATGCTCTGTTGTGCAGTACTTTATTTGACAAAAAATAATTCCAATGTTGTGTTTTAGATTATACTGTGAGGATCTTTTCCAAAGCAATTCATTTGGTAAAAACAAAATGCAATGGTACATCAAAAAGTTATTGTTCGATTTTCATTTGTTAAACGTTTCATCCGATTAGACGTCATTGTGATTATAAAATGTAATAAAATTTTAAAACATTGAATTCAGAAAAAAAAAAAAGGAAAACACAGGATTTGGAAAAAACAAAACAGATTTCAGTAGGGTCCTACTTAAAAAACCTTAAAGCAATGTTTATTTAATTGAGAAACATTTGAGGGAAACATGCATTTGTTTTTAGAGGTCGACCGATATATCGGTTTTGCCGATTAATCAGCACCGATAACAGATTTCTGGAACTATCGTTATCTGCAAAAATCCACACGTACAGTTTTTCCCTGTTGCGTTTGGTGCTGGAACAGCTGGGAAGGGTCCGCTGACGTTATACAGTATGAGAGCAGCATCTAGAAGCAAAATAAAAATAATCACTTCACTGATGCCTTGTGGCAGAGACTACACTCTGCATGGAGCGGAACACTTCAGATGCAGATTTAAAACATCAACAATGAAAAGGTATGTATAAAGTACACTACAGTACATGTTGTCATATCATTATAAAGTAATGAATTTGTTGACTAGATGCTGCATTAGTAGAGAACAGCAGTATGTTTGCCGACAAGGCTGAGAGGATGCTAACATTAAAGCTAACCTCAAGCGGTTAGAACAATGTGACAAAAATACATGCAAGTCCTTCCCAAATGTTTAATTGTCACGATTGTTACCATCTATTACCATCTATTTGCATTAGTTTATTTCCAGCTGGTCACGTTTATGCTATTTGTTAGCCAGCTAAGTTTCATATTTAAAGCTAGTGATGTGAGAAAGCAAATTAATATTTTCATGGCCGAGAGAAATGAATAAACAGATCAGAAACACATCTGATTTCAATTAAAAACTTTTATCCTCACTGTGATTCTATGACTTCAGATCGATCACATTCTTGCCATAAAAAAGGCTAGACACAGTGCAACAAATACAGTTTAACAGAAAGCAGGTGTCTCAATATGCTTTTAAAGTTCTTTTTAATTAGACACATCGTCTAAAAAACAGCGCTCCTGCAAAAGACCCTGAATAAACAAAAACAAAGGTAAATAAAGACGTTTGTCTAGCGCGTGTTTACATAGAGAAACAAATGGATGGTTGCAAAAGCGTTTGGTGTGGACAGCCCCTTACAGTTGGTGGAGGTCTTTGGCCGTTGTGTCTTGCTCTCTTATAAGCATTTCTCAGATTAAGCAATGAGTTGCTTAAATGCTTTGTCAGGAAAGATGTTCAACTTGGAAATGTGTGTCTCGAGATCCTCGTGTTCGGTTCCAGTCTGTTGTGTTCCGTCTGTTTGAACAGCCCCTGGCCTGGGCTCATTGTCTGAGCCGCTTCACCGCCTAGTTCAGCCGAATACCACTGCTATCTGTGAATATTGCTACTCTACATACAACTGTGTACTGATTAAAAAAAGGGGGTGGGGGGGGTGCTTGGAACTGCTGTGCATTGAACAAACACTACACAGATGCCTTTGTCAGCATGTCAACGCGCTCCTCTCGCTGGGCACCATGGGAGTTGTAGGCACCTGGGCTTCAGCCTGTATTAGCTTATGTGTTAAGGCGCCCCTATCGAATACTGAAATTATGGTATTGTGACAATCCTATAGATCGTGCTATAACACACATAATTTTTTTACACTAAAATACACTCACTGAGCACTTTATTAGGAACACCAGGGTCCTAATCAAGTGCCCGACGTGGTCTTCTGCTGTTATAGCCCGTCTCCCTCAAGGTTCGACATGTTGTGCATTCTCAGATGCTATTCTGTTCACTACAATTGTACAGAGTGGTTATTTGAGTTACCAGTTTGGCCATTTTCAGTTGACCTCCCTCATCAACAAGGCATTTTCGTCTGCAGAACTGCTGCACACTGTATGTTTTTTGTTTTTGGCAACATTCTGAGTAAACTCTAGAGACTCTTGTGTGTGAAAATCCCAGGAGATCAGCAGTTACAGAAACACTCAAACCAGCCAATCTGGCACCAACAATCATGCCATGGTCGAAAGTACCGAGATCAAATTTGTTACCCATTCTAATGGTTCATGTGAACATTAACTGAAGGTCCTGACCCATATCTGCATGATTTTATGCATTGTACTGCTGCCAAATGATTGGCTGAATCTCATGAATAAGTAGGTTTACAGTTGTTCCTAATAAAGTGCTCAGTGAGACTTACTGTAGGGTAGGGTCACTTAGTTATTCAATTTCTAATAATAATAATAATAATAATAATAATATATAATAATAATAATATATATATATATATATATATATATATATATATATATATATATATATATATAGGCTGAACAAATTCCATGTTCATAATGCTTCAGGAAATTATACTTTTTAGAATCAATTTAAGTGCAAGCTTATTGATGAAGCTCGATTTTTTGTTGGCACATAGGTTTTACACACAAATACGTGTGTATGCATGTTTAGTGAATGAAACCCACTGTTTGCACTGGGTGGATGTGAGGTCAGGTGTGTAGAGGGAGTGACATAGAAGACTATCAGCTGGGTAGAGTGGGGGTGGGGATAGGGATGTGGCTGATGTTTGAACAGTCTGATTGAGATTCAGCTCCATTCCTACATTACTCCCCGACTCACTACAGCAGATAATAAACTATTTAATAGAATAGCAAATCAACCAGTAAAGGTGACTACATTTAAGGGTGGCTATATGAAATAAGCAAGAAACCACCAATCTTTCCATATAATTAAGTATTGATAAGAAAACAATTCTAGTTGGCAACATTCTGAGTAAACTCTAGAGACTGTTGTGCATGAAAATCCCAGGAGATCAGCAGTCACAGAAACACTCAAACCAGCCCATCTGGCACCAACAATCATGCCATGGTCGAAAGTACAGGGATCACATTTTTTACCCATTCTAATGGTTCATGTGAACATTAACTGAAGCTCCTGACCCATATCTGCATGATTTAATGCATTGTAATGCTGCCACATGATTGGCTGAATCTCATGAATAAGTAGGTGTACAGTTGTTCCTAATAAAATGCTCAGTGAGACTTACTGTAGAGTAGGGTCACTTAGTTATTCAATTACTACTACTATTAATAATAATTATATATTTATCAATATAGGCTGAACAAATTCCATGTTTATAATGCTTCGGGAAATTATATTTTTTAGAATCAATTTAAGTGCAAGCTTATTGATGAAGCTCGATTTTTTTTGGCACAAATACGTGTGTATGCATTTTTAGTGAATGAAACCCACTGTTTGCACTGGGTGGATGTGAGGTCAGGTGTGTAGTGGGAGTGACATAGAAGACTATCAGCTAGGTAGAGTGGGGGTGGTGATAGGAACATGGCTAATGTTTGAACAGTCTGATTGAGATTCAGCTCCATTCCTACATCACTCCTCGACTCACTACAGCAGATAATAAACTATTTAATAGAATAGCAAATCAACCAGTAAAGGTGACTACATTTAAGGGTGGCTATATGAAATAAGCAAGAAACCACCAATCTTTCTGTATAATTAAGTATTGATAAGAAAATAATTTGCGGTTAGTCTGCACTGTTCTGCGCTTGATTGACATCAATTGGAAAATTGGCTATTTTCACCTGAGCAATGGTGATGGGTGCTAGTGTATACGTTGGGGTCCAACAGTATGAGACCAAATTGAAAATCAGCCCACCATCCCACTATACAGTCTCTGTCTTATCATTGTCAAGATGCATTGGAAGATTGATCAACCTGTTGTTAAGCATGTTGTTTTGTAAAATCTAGTCATGAGCCACAAGCTTTCACACTCTTTATTTTTCATAATTCATACAATTTAAAAAAATGTTTTAGATAGGCCTTTAAGCTTGTTCAGTTACCTGTACATACTGCTTATCACCAAAATAATAACCTCTAAAAATGGAAGAATGCCATCACTTTTCATAGCCTGACACAAGACTAGATGACCAGAGCGTTTCCATGAGAGGTCACTTTAATTTAGCACAATTTATATGATTTTAAAAGGGTTTTACAGATATAAAAAGGGTATTAAAGGGTTTTCACATATAAACTTGAGTTACCTGTATTGTACCCGCTTTCATCCCACAATAAAAACCTCTATAAATGGACGAATGCAGTTACATCACAAGGACTGAAATTAGGGATTTTTGTGTATTGAGATGGCCAACCTCTTTATCATGACTGTTGATGATTTTATACAGCACATTACATTGGCTCTGTCTCCTAAAACACCAAACCTATCTTAAGATGACAAACAAAATATTATATTAATGAACATTTCACTCAGACTGGTCCCTCTGCATCAGACCTAACTTAAGCGAACATTGTGCCCTGACAGAATGTGTGCCTTCACACAGCAGGAAAAGCAGACATGATTTTCTAGAGTATTTTGCCCTAGGCTACAAACTGCATAGACATAACAAAGGTCCCATCGCGACAGCATTTCACACAAAGACATCTGCACTCCACATGTACCTTTTTTTATCCTTTTCTATTTTGGAGTCATTGACCAGGACAAACCTTAATTAAATGAAAGCTGTCATGGATAGTATGGCGACAGCCGCTGTTTAGAAAATATCTGTTACCGGAATTAATGTGTGTGATTTTAATTTGGCCTGTAATGCATGGAATGTTTGTGTTATATTTACTGAACATTTATATTTGCATACATGTATATGCACTTATTCATCTGTCTATAACCATACATTTTAGTGACAACATGGATATTAATTTTGTTACAGCAACCAGTTTTAAAGTAAAAATAACACTAACTGAAGTATTCTTAAAGGTTTCAAAACTTCAATTTATATTATATTTTATACAACAGTTAGTTCTGGTCCTCGAATCTGATTGGACGAGAGGCATTCCAAGAGTGCTGATGTCTCTGAACAGCAGCACTTGGACGCATCACTATAAACTTGTACCACTCCGCTTGTGTTCGTGTCATTCTAAACTAAAGTGTAAGAGCAGCGCAGATGTGTTAAAAGCAGCTAGATGTGACTTTTCCTGTGATAAAGATTTTAGCCAGCAGGTGGTGACAAAAGACCATTTGTATGTGTTGTGAGCCAGTTGAGTGAACAAGGTTCATTTGAGTCAGCATTTCCAGTCAATGAGTGGTTTCTTTGAAGTAAGTCATCACCATTGTCTCTTGCTCCATGATCACTCGAATTACTATTACACTACAGCTGGGAAATACAGTTAAACTAACAGCTTCAGCATTAAGGCTTATCACAGCTGAGAGACACAACAGACAAAGTAATCACACATACATTACACAAGGTGCTTACCTACAGGAGTTTCCGCGTTGGGAGCACATGAAAACATTCAACATGGCGGAGGAGAGAAACGAACCAGCTAACCCGAAATACTCAGGGAGGACCAGCTCAGATGGCTATTTTTTACATAGAGAAAATATGATGCATTTGACCAAAATTTCATTATCTTTAGCAAGCTGACTAATACGCAAGGCTGAATCCAGCTTCTTATTCGCCAACTTCTTATTCACGCTAAAGCTTATAGCTTTACTGTTCATTTCTGCTTGGGAGTCAAGACAGATGCAGGTAATTGCACACCCTCAATCTCTCTCTCTCACAAACACACACACATACAAACATTATATTATATTGGTACCTTTACTATCAGGTTCATTTTGCCTTTCATTTTAGGAAAAATACATATTTTACATTCACTAAAGTTTCTTTTTTCTACAATTTCTATTTACAAAAGTCAATGTAGGTGTCCTACACTGACCAGTAGTTAACCTTGGGTGGTGACAGAGTGGGTGGAATACATTTGTTACCCTCTGGTGACAGGCAAGTATAATATTGTTCAAGTACTGTATTTTAGGAAACCTGGGTGCCCAGCTTTTGATGGGTAACTGTCTGGATTTTTTTCTGCAATCTTACTACTGGGAAACTTTAGATATACATTAAATTCAATTAGTGTGGTGCCTCCAATTAAGAAAAATTGTATGTATAATATATTTTTGTCTTTCTCAATAAAATAATAAACTCTCTTTTTTGTCTTGTATGTTGTTTGTATTTAAACTATTTCAATTGTAAACCTTTAATTAAAACACTACAGAGACTTGTAACAATTAACAAATTATAGATTAACACAAAGAAATGAAGAAAAAAAAGTGTATAAATTTACCCCAAATATCACAATTGAAATTAAATTGCTTTCTCTTTTCTTGAAAGGTTCAAATGTATTTAAATGACTCCCTTTTTCTTTTCCCTCCCAATTTTCAAGATCAGTTGTTCTTTGAATGTTCAAACTCAAAATGCCATGCTTTGAATCAATTCCATCTGTTTCACAAAGCAAACAATGACCCAAAAGAACCAGTATTCACATTCAAATGAAATGAATCAATTGCAATGAATCAGGTGAACCGAATCACACACTCACTCCATAGATAATTCTCAAAAGAATCAGTGTTCAAATGACTCAGTGAATCACTTGTTCAATTGTTCAAATGAATTAAATGTTCAAACAATTCAATTGTTCAATGATGCAAAAATAACCAATTGTTCAGAGTTTCTTTTACATTGTGGCCCATAAGCAATACTCCTTGAAATTGCAGTTTAAGCAACTTACGATCGCTTGCAGCGGTGTTTGTCTCCGTTTCAAGGCAAGTGCTGTGTAATGCAGGAAGATGACTCGCACTGAAGAGCAGATTCACTCACGCAATTGCAGAGAACGTGACAGTCCAGGTTAGAGAAGGATGAAGAGTATTACAGGCGATGATGCACAATGTTGAGAGAAAGGGGGCGTTTTCCAAACGGCACTTCGGGAAGGAGACGCCACTCGAAGAGTCGTTCTAAACAAATGAAAGTTTATTTTTCACAAAGGGCCCCCTTTTTTTTTTCTCCCCATTTGGAATGTCCAGTTCCCAATTTGCTCTAAGTCCTCGTGGTGGCGTAGTGACTCACCTCAATCTGGGTGGCGGAGGACGAATCTCAGCTGCCTCTGCATCTGAGACCGTCAACCCACGCATCTTATCACATGGCTTGTTGAGCGCGTTACCACAAAGCCATAGTGCGTGTGGAGGCCCACGCCATCTACCGCGGCAGCTGCGCACAACTCAACACGCACCCCACTGAGAGCGAAACACATTATAGCAATCATGAGGAGGTTACCCTGTGTGACTCTACCCTCCCTAGCAACCGGGCCAATTTGGTTGCTTAGGAGACCTGGCTGGAATCACTCAGCACGCTCTGGCGTTTTAAATCGCGAACTCCAGGGGTGGTAGCCAGCGTCTTTACCACTGAGCTACCCAGGCCCCCCTCAAAGGGCCCTTTTACAAGACATTTAGTGAAGGGTATGTTCAAACCGTAATGCCATGCTCTCTTTAGAGAGCCCACATTAAGAGCTTTGTCCTTTGTAGTGAGTAGGGCATAGGGATGATCACTTTCGATTGGAATTCGCCCAGGGACAGCAAATTCCACTCGGGTTCCATCGAGCAATCCATCGGCCTACCAGAAACTTTTCCCAGGCGTAGTGGTTCTATGTCCGTAATCCGAGTCTTTGATAAGAGTCAGGACCGTAGCTGGTGGTATGATTCTAGGGGCCTAAAGGTCCAGGGGGGCCCATGAAAAATTCAAAACTGTATTATTTTAATAGGTCAGGGGGCCTAGAATTACTTGCTACGGCCCTGATAAGAGTGTGCTCTTCGATACAGGGTCACATGCTGTTCGGTAACAATGTTCCTCCAAAAGACAGTTCGTGGGTGCCTAAATAAACTCACAGTTCCCTCAAAATCAAACAAAAAGTGGCAGCTTAGTGTCCAGCTGTTTGTTAAGCAAATAAACTCTAAACACTCAAGTAAAATTACCAGAGGAAGAAAGCACTTTTTAGCACTGTTCTTGAGTAATATTTAGGTGAACTATATTTGAAATGCCAAATCTTTTGACTCTTTTCTGGACGTTGCTCTTGGACATCTCTCATACTCAAATCACCTGCGCGTTCTCTTTTTTTCTCCCCTCCCCCAAATTTTTGATTGGCCCATTACATGCAATCAATCATTCATATATGGACATTTTACTGGTTAGAAGTTTCTAGAACAGAGAAATACTTATTAATATATGTAGGGCTTTACTGGTTGTTTAGATCAGTGTTACTATCATAAATAATTAATAATTATTTCTGTAGTTATTAATTAATATTTAAATTAATCAATTGAATCTAACTCATTAAAACCTCATATGGGGCTCCAGTAAATGTAGTGTGCTACGTTTAGGAGCAAGTTTGGTTATTAGCAATAATTAATAATTATC
This sequence comes from Myxocyprinus asiaticus, assembly GCF_019703515.2. Taxonomy (NCBI): domain Eukaryota; kingdom Metazoa; phylum Chordata; class Actinopteri; order Cypriniformes; family Catostomidae; genus Myxocyprinus; species Myxocyprinus asiaticus. The sequence goes on from NC_059352.1 coordinate 13,778,067, forward strand.
AAAGATAATTATTAATTATTAAAATCAATAGAACATTGATGAGAATCAATGTTAGCTTTTTTTTTAATCCTTTAAATCAACAATCATCAAAGATAATTATCAATTATCAAAAATCAATAGAATATTAATAAGGATTAACATTGACGGGGCACCACCCTGGAATCAGGGACTAATAACCAAATAGTCTCAATATTAGATTGTTTTCTTAGAAAAATGGACATCCGTTTATTTATGCAGTAATATCAATTAATAATTAATACAATGCAGTCAATAAACTTCCGACTTACAACTACAAACTAAACAGTGATATGATTAGATATGGAAATAAAAATAATCCTATAACACATAAGGTGTGTGTGTGACAGTGTGTGTGTGTGTGTAAGGAGGGATGCGCACAAAATGGCTCTCGTGGAGAGTATGTCACGTGAGACTTCCGGCCAGAGAATATGATCACGAATGGGGTGGAGAGAAACCAGTCAATGGCGACTGGCGTCTACCAGTTACCGCGTGTATCTGCTTGTACGATAGCTTAGGGACAAAGCTGGGCTTTAGCATTTAAGCTATCTACGAGGCAAAATGTGTGCCAGAATGTTTGTGAGGGGTTGCATGCCTGCGTGTGTGTGGTTAGTACGAGAGAGAGAGAGAAGTGACAGCCCTAAAGCCGATTTTGCGATCGTGGGAGAGAAAGCAGCTGTTAGTTCATCGCTCAGAGACGCGGTGGGTGGCTCGTAAACAGTCCCACGTACTTTGACTATTTAATGGATGAACTCAGTTTACCTGTCTCACCTGCGATGGTGAAATTGCACAACAGTTTGCAGTTTGGTTGGACCACAATACAGCAAAACAAAATCGTGATAATTAATACCCTGAGTATTAATAATGAGCGGTCATGGCGGTCCGTAAACTGTACAAGCAAAAACCTTGAAACACAAGAATAACACACTATAATATTCTATCTCTGCCCAGACGTAAACCTCTTACTTGAATCACATGAGGACACAGGTAGAATTTGTGTTCATCCGTCCTTTAACTCAGACTCAGTTCCTTGAGGCTTGGGTGATGACGGGAGGCCGTTTCCTCACTCTGTCGGCGGGCGGTACGGCTGTTGATTCTCGGCGGGCTGGTGGAGAACTCAGAAATGTCGACTTGATTGAAGATGGAAGGGAAATCTTTAATCTCTTCACTTCTGTAGGCAAACGGATGAAGATGCGAATTGCTCGGCGGTCTCCTTCGGATCCGTTAGAGTGTTCGGATGAACACAGAGTTATCTCAACTCATCCAGCGAGATGGAGATTATATGGCTCAATCAGTCGGACGTTACTTCCTTGTGCCACAAGGTTGCACATGAGAGCAGCGTTGAACTGCATCCACACACTGCAAGCAAAGTTGCTGGAAGCAAATCCCGAAAGCATTTCAGAGGTATTTCAACTCCTGATGATGTCATGGTTTGAGGTGCGTTCTGTTGTGTGCCTCATCCAATAGGAGTTGAGAGTTCGATCCTTTAGTGAGCAAGGCTTCATGGGATTTGTAGTCTGTTTTGGACTCCCTTTGTTTGATTTTGGCGTGATTTTTATCAGTATAATTTACGACTTGGAATGTGGGGGCCTGAGTTAGGTTTTTACGACTGTGTTAGGCCTGTTTTTGTCTTCTATCTGAATACATGAGGCCCAACATATACAAGATATGTACATTTAAACACACCACATTTCAAAGTTGACTCATGTAAGCACAAAATACATTTAAAACAAAAACATTAAAGCAGAAATAAAGATGAAAATATTGAGTGGGCTACTTATTAAAAGCCCTATTGCAGCTGTCAACAAGAACACTATAATGAGCCACCAACAGACAGAAAGACAGAGTGCGCGCGCACGCACACACACACACACACACACACACACACACACACACACACACACACACACACCTGTTAGTAATGAGGCATTAATGCAAAAATCATATCCAACTGTCTGTCAGAATATAACAAGGAACTGTCTGGCAGGGAAGACAGCAGGCGTAACTATTCTTACACAAGAGGAGGCTGTGGACATCTGTTGAGCTGCATTATTTAATTGGCATAGACTGTCTGAATAGAATCTTCCTTAAATGTACATTTTTTAATATATGCAAGTTTACACACAGTTATTTATAACATGATTTACAAGAATGATTAAAACTAGAATAACTAGAATGCTAGGGTGTTGTGGGTTGTCGCGAAGCCATTGCCATTTAGTAGCTACGGTGTTCAGGGTGGTTGCTAGGCCATAGCTAGGCTGTTATGGGTTGCTACCGGGGGGATATATTACTAGTCCAAGTCTATATGATATTCTAGTCCCTAGATATATGTTGCAGGCCCCGGCTCAGGATACCCGACTGACAGATTACTGTTACCTGTGAATACTGTTACCTGAGAAAATGAAGAGACCGGGGAGTCGTGTCTGCTCTCTCACAGCACCTCTGTTCATGTGTTTATTTTTAACAATCAATTAACCTCAGTTACAAAAGTTATTTTTCAGCTGTATGAATAAAACATTACATCACATTTCTTTAGTCTCAGTATATTCACTTTCTCATTTTTAACAATCAATTAACCTGAGTTACAACACAGTTATAATTTCAATACACTTATAACAGTATTCACCAACACCAAATACAATTGTGTACACATTTTATGTGTATCACATATAGCTTGGGTCCCTCCTTCAATATAAGTCCATTCGATTTTTGTTGCCCGTTTATTATACATCTGGCGGAAAACACAAGTCAGATTGCTTAGAAAAGTACTAACAAACCTCTTCGCAACACGCTGTACAATTTCATAATTCATGTTCGTGCGGGACCAGTTATGCACCGAAGTGCAAAACTCCTCATTCTAAATGTGTGCAATAATAATACTTACTTTGGCAAGCATCATAATTAGCTTTTGAAGTATCTGTCACACTCGTGCACATACAGCATGAACAAAGAACAGAGTATAAACAGAGGTACGTGAGTTTATTGGTATTGTCACACATGATTGTCTGGATTAATGTTGTGGTTGGCGAGATTCCACATACAAAGAAACTTTATACTGTGTACATTCTCCTTTCTCCAAGTGCTGTCAAATATTCACATCTAAGCTTATGGTGCAATATGTTCCATTCAAGATTTTGTCTTCAACAAAAGAATTTCAATTGTTGCTCCTAGAAAGCAGTAAGATTAAATGGAGATAAAATGGAAAATTTTGCTGGTCTCCTCAAGAGTTTCAGAGGAGATCACACAATGTGCTCCGATTTGCCAAGATACCAACGTCTCAAACAATAGTTTTCAATATGAACTCATATTTCTCATAAATTCTTCCAAAATCAAATTATAAACTATAATCTTAATAGATTATATAAAATATCCACATTATTTTCCCCTGTGTACTCTAATTGCATGTAAACAATAGTGTAATTCGTTTCTGTTATCTTTAAAGGAATTTCAAGAGAAACATCTTAACCTAAGGTGATACGTAAAGGAAACATGCTTCTGAGCAATACATTATTTTATTGCATTTTCAAATCACAGTAGTAGTAAAGGACACTATTCTGAATTTTTATGATTTCTATACAATACAATATTTACATTGACATTCATAATAGCCTGAAGTATTCTGATAACCTACATCACTCTTTTCGGAAACAAAGAAATGTAATTCAAGTGAATTCAGACATCAGGAAGGATGATAACGGTAATTAGTACTCTCAACAGCGTTCATGTGAAACAATGACAGTTGACACATAAATTGCTGTGAAGTGCAGAGCAATTTGTGGCACCCTTGTCAGAGCACACTTCTTCATGCAGATTAAAGCTGATAAGATTCATATTCAAACAGTGCAGGCATTAATAAGACTCTTTTTGGCCCTGTGAACAATATGGCATAAATAGAAAAGTCAAGTCATTTTTATTTGTATAGCGCTTTTCACAACACGCATCGTTTTCCAAGCAGCTTTACAGAAAATCATTTATTAACAGAAAATGAAACTGTAATATCTATAAAGTCTTAAAGTCATCATTGCGTAGTTTGATTAAATAGGATTGTAAATTGTGTATAAAATAAATAAACAATAATTGCATTTAGAACCCCAGTGAGCAAGCCGAAGGCGACTGTGGCAAGCAACACAAAACTCCATAAGATGTTGGTTAATGGAGAAAAATAACCTTGGGAGAAAACAGTCTCACTGTGGTGGCCAGTTCCCCTCTGGCTAAACAGAATGAATATAATGTCAATATTATTTATTTATGTGCAGTGCAAGTCATGGTTTAAAATGAGTAAACTAAGTGTTAAGGGCCAGTGTTTAAACAAAGATTTTGTAAGAACTGTAAGTTCATCCTGGATTAACTGCAGAAGTTCACATACTGTAGATGCATTGTCCTTTGATAGTTGGCTAATGAAGGCTTTTGTTGGCAATTCATTGATAGTCTATGTATTTCATTTTAAGAGTGTAGTCCATCATTAGACCATGGAGATGCAGGCAGAGATCAGTGACCTGCATTGCAGTTCAACTGGCAGGTCATTTCGGTGAGGTCTATCCTAAGTCCAAGGTTCAGGCAGTGGCATATGAAGTATTCCATGTCTTATGGTTGGTGTTAGTATCAGTTCATCCTCTGAAGTCCATCATAATAGACTGAAGTGATGTCTGGCTGGCACCGGCTGCATTTAGTCATCATCACTCAGAGACATGTAGCAGTGGAGTCCGACACCAAGCAGGAACGGAGCTGGATCTGGCCGGCTCTCGTAACCTCGGGTATGAATCAGGGAAACAAATAGAATATTAGTTAGCAGACCTAACTACAGCAGCCTAATTGTGAGCTGATGGACAAATGAGGTGTATGCCTGTCTAAACAGATGAGTCTTTAGTCTAGACTTAAACTGAGTGAGTGTGTCTGCATCCCAAACATTGTTAGGGAGACTATTCCATAGTTTAAGAGCCAAATTGGAAAGGGATCTACTTCATTTTGTGGATTTTTATATTCTAGGAACTATTAACAGGCCAGAATTTTGCGATAACGTGATGGAATATAGCGTGTTAGAAGGTCACTTAAGTACTGCGGAGCTAGACCATTCAAAGCTTTGTATGTAGTTAAAAAAAAATGTAATTAATACAAAATTTAACAGGTAGCCAATGTAATGATGGCACAATGGGGCTAATATGATCATATTTCTTGGTTCTAGTCAGCACTCTGGCTGCTACATTTTGAACCAATTGAAGTTTATTTATTGAACTTGCAGGACATCCTCCCAGTAATGCATTACAATAATCTTTTCTTGAGTTCATGAACGCATTAATTAGTTTTTTGGCATCAGCAACAGAGAGCATGTGTCGTAACTTAGCAATATTTCTGAGGTGGAAGAATGCTGTTCTACAAACATTGGAAATCTGATTCAATTTTGATCAAATATAACACCTAAGTTCTTCACTGTAGAAGACGACGTAATAGCATTCATCAAGAGTCAAATTATATTTTAGCGGCTTATTTTTAAGAGGTTTTTGGTCCAGTAATTAATACCACTGTTTTGTCGGAATTGAGAAGGAAATTTCTGGCCATCCAATCTTTGATTTCATTGATACACTCCGCTAATTAGGAGAATTGTGAATTTGTCAGGTTTCGAAGAAATATAAAGTTGGGTATCGTCGGCATAACAGTGGAAACTTATTCCACGATTCCTGATAATATCTCCCAGGGGAAGCATATATAAGGAGAAAAGCAGAGGACCTAAAATTGATCCCTGTGGCACTCCATACTTAACTTTTGTTTGATTTGACAATTCCTCGTTTACACAGAAAAAGTGGTAGCGGTCTGCTAAATAGGACCTAAATCATGCTAATTCAAGTCCACAAATGGCAACATAATTCTAAAGTCTATTCAAGAAAATGTTGTGATCTATGGTGTCGAAGGCAGCACTAAGCTCTAAAAGCACTAAAAGAGAAATGCAGCTGCGATCAGATGATAAGAGCAAGTCATTTGTAACTCTGATAAGTGCAGTCTCTGTACTGTGATGGGGCCTAAATCCTGTCTGAAATTGTTCATATATACTATTTCTCTGTAGAAATGAACATAGTTGGGAGGACACTACTTTTTCTAGTATTTGACATAAACGGAAGATTTGAAATCAGCTATAATTAGCCAATTCTCCAGGATCAAACTGTGGCTTCTTAATAAGCGGTTTGATAACTGTCATTTTAAAGTTTCTTGGGACATGTCCTAAATTAATAATATTAAGAAGAGGTTCTGAGATTACAGGGAATACCTCTTTTAAGAGCTTAGTTGGTATTGGATCTAACATACATTGTGGCTTTTGGTGTTTCAGTGAGTTTTGTTAGCTCTTCATGACCTATGACAGCGAAGGATTGAACTTGCTCATGAAGAAAATTATGAGACACTGTTTTCTGAGGTACTGTGACAAACAATTGCATAATTTTATTTCTGATGATTTCAATTTCATCAGTAAAGAAATTCATGAAGTCATTACTATTGTACTGTTACAGAATATCTGGTTTAGTCAAGGCTTTATTCCTAACCAATTTAGCCACAGTACTGAATAAACACCTAGGATTGTTATGGTTATTTTCTATGAGTTTGGTAAAATATGCTGACTTGGCAGCTTTTAGTGCGTAGCTACAGACACCATCCTTCCATGCACCGCAAAATACCTCTAATTTTGTATTCTTCCACTTGTGCTCCATTTTCCAAACTGCTCTCTTGAGAACATGAATGTGATCATTGTACCATGGTGGTATCAAATATAACTGATAGAAAATTTTCACCAAGGAAATCAGAATACGGTCCGGGTGATCTATATACTGTAGCCAGGGCAAAAGACAGTGTCACATTAAGCATTATTAGTTCAAAAGACTTAAACTTATATCCTGTCCTCTGAGTAACATCAAAAACGTCACTGTAAATTGCAGCAACACCACCTCCTCGACATTTCAGACAAGGTAGATTAATTTAAACTAATATATTCATCTGGTTTAAGCCAGGTTTCAGTCAAACAAAGAACATCCAAATTATGATCTGTAATAATTTCATTTACAATTAGTGCTTTGGTTGAAAGAGATCTAATGTTCCCTATCTGTCACTCACTCGAAATTGTGTCGATGTAGTGACACTAGGGGTCACTCTTGGGAGCCCCAAACACCTCTGCTTTTTTGAAAAAAGGCCAATGAGAATTGGCGAGTGGAATTTGCATGCCACTCCCCCGGACATACGGGTATAAAAGGAGCTGGTATGCAACCACTCATTCAGATTTTCTTTTCGGAGCCGAGCGGTTCTATTCATTGAGCTGAATTCATCTGCCGAGTTCATTCACCTCTCTCTGCTGGATCTTACGGCGCATTTCAGCGGCTTCTCCCCCTCTGCATCTGTGGTTTGCAGAGATCGCCCCTGGGTGCTTCGGCAGAACATTTAAAATAGTATTATCTAAAAGAGTATATTTTCTTTCTGAAAGAGCAGCACACACGGAACGTCTTTTTAAAGATGCCTTTCTGTTTGTGTGTTATTCCTGGTTGCGGTCGCTATCTCTCCGCTTCGGATGGCCACGATCGCTGTCTTATGTGTCTGGATGCTGCCCACGCAGAGACATCGTTCGTGGATGAATCATGTCCTCATTGTGAGATCATGACCATGGCAACGTTGCAGTCGCGGCTTGCATTCGTAAGAAAGCAAGCCACCCCAGCGGCTCCCCGCATCGGTCCTTCTACCTACGGGTATGAGGCCATGCTGGTTAGCACTGGGGGCAATTTGGGGACCTCAATGGGACCATCTCCGCCTGGTATCTGCCCACGGACCTCCCATTCCCCAGCACGCTCGCTTGCCCCGATTGCGTGCTCGGACGAGATCGCCGGCTCGTCTCAGGGCGGGTTCGACATCTTGTCTGGCACCCCGGAAGATGATGAGTTATCGAGCACAGCATCGGAGAGCGGGCTCATCCGGTCTGACGCTGAGGCTTCGGCTGGGCTGTCTCCTTCGGGAAGGGTCGCCCAGTCTCAGGCCGACGCGGAAATGACGGACATGCTTTCCCGGGTGGCCGCAAGCATCGGGCTAGAGAGGAACCCTCCACTCTCCCCTGAACCCTCGCGGCTCGACGATTGGTTCCTGGGCCCCCGCTCCTTTCTTCCCGGAAGTGCATGAGGAGCTGACAGGGTCGTGGGAGGCACCTTTTACTGCCAGGTCTTTCAGCGTCTGACATCTGACATGATTATCCCCTTGGTCCCCCTCGCCCTGAGTTTGGACGCATGGCTTGCGCTTTCCAACCCGTCGCGATGGCTGATCCGGACCGTCCAACTCGGCTATGCGATTCAGTTTGCCAGGCACCCGCTCAGGTTCAGCTCGGTGAAGGGCGAGAATGCCGCTACCTTGCGTACGGAGATCGCGACCCTCCTAAGCAAGGGCGCGATAGAGCCTGTCCCTCCAGCCAAGATGAGGAAAGGGTTCTACAGCCCTTACTTCATCTTACCAAAGAAAGGCGGTGGGTTGCGACCAATCTTGGACCTGCGAGTACTGAAACGGGCCTTGCACATACTCCCATTCAAGATGCTGACGCAAAAACGCATTCTAGCGAGCATCCGACATCTAGATTGGTTCATGGTGGTAGACCTGAAGGACGCATACTTCCATGTCTCGGTCCTACCTCGACACAGGCCCTTCCTGTGGTTTGCCTTCAAGGGCAGGCATTCCACTACAAGGTCCTCCCCTTCGGCCTGTCCTTGTCCCCTCGCGTCTTCACGAAGGTCGTGGAGGCAGCCCTTGCCCCGCTAAGAGAAGTGGGCATACGCATTCTCAACTATCTCGACGACTGGCTGATCTTAGCTCACTCTCAAGAGTTGCTATGCGCACACAGGGACCTCGTGCTTCGACACCTCAGCCAACTGGGGCTTCAGGTCAACTTGGAAAAAGATAAGCTCTCCCCAGTTCAGAGCATCTCTTTTCTCGGTCTGGAGTTTGACTTGGTCTCGATGACAAGCGCGTCTCACGAACGAATGCGCTCAGTCGGTGTTGAACTGTCTGAAAGCATTCAGACAGAGGACAGTGGTTCCACTGAAAAATTTTCAGAGGCTCCTGGGGCATATGGCATCCTCAGCGACGGCCACACCGCTCGGGTTAATGCATATGAGACCGCTTCAGCACTGGCTTCAGGCTCGAGTCCCGAGATGGGCATGGCGCCGCGGGAAACATCGCGTGGCCATCACGCCGATTTGACACTGCCTCTTCAGCCCTTGGACCGACCTGGCATTTCTATGGGCCGGGGTTCCCCTAGATCAGGTCTCCAGATGGGTCGTGATTACAACAGACACCTCCAAGATGGGCTGGGGTGCCGTATGCAACGGGCACACAGCTGCCAGTTCTTGGACTGGCCTGTGGCTGCGTTGGCACACCAACTGCCTAGAGTTGTTGGCAGTACTGCTCGCCTTGCGGAGGTTTCGGCCGTTGATCCAGGGCAAGCACGTGGTTGGTCCAGACGGACAACACAGCAACGATAGCTTACATCAACCACCAAGGTGGTCTATGCTCCCATCGCATGTCACAACTCGCCCGCCATCTCCTCCTCTGGAGTCAGCAGTGCCTCAAGTCGCTACAAGCCACTCACATCCTGGGAGACCTCAACACTGCAGTGGACGTGCTGTCATGTCAGGTTACCCTCAGGGGAGAGTGGAGACTCCACCCTCAGGTGGTCCAGCTGATTTGGAGTCAATTCGGCCAAGCACGGGTAGACCTGTTTGCTTCCCGGGAATCCTCCCACTGCCCACTTTGGTACGCCCTGACCAAGGCACCTCTTGGTATAGATGCGTTGGCACACAGCTGGCCCCCTGGACTACGCAAGTATGCGTTTCCCCCAGTGAGCCTACTCGCACAGACCTTGTGCAAGGTCAGGGAGGACGGGGAGCAGGTCATCCTAGTAGCACCCTACTGGCCCTACCCAGACATGGTTCTCGGATCTCACGCTCCTCACGATGGTTTCCCTGAGGAAGGACCTTTTTTCTCAGGGACAGGGCACCATCTGGCACCCGCGATCAGACCTCTGGAATCTCCACGTCTGGCCCTTGGACGGGACGTGGAGGACTTAAGTGGCCTACCGCCCACGGAAGTAGACATGATCACTCAGGCTAGGGCTCCCTCTACGAGGCGCCTGTATGCCTTGAAGTGGCATCTGTTCGCTAAGTGGTGTTCTTCCCTACAGGAAGACCCCCAGAGATGCGCAGTCAGATCGGTGCTTTCCTTCCTGCAGGAGAGGTTGGAGGGGCGGCTGTCCTCCTCCACCTTGAAGGTGTATGTAGCCACTATTTCGGCTCATCACGATGCAGTAGATGGTAAGTACTTGGGGAAACACGACTTGATCATCAGGTTCCTGAGAAGCGCTAGGAGGTTGAACCCCTCTAGACTGCACCTTGTTCCCCGCTGGGAACTCTCTGTAGCCCTTCAGGGTCTACGGGGAGCTCCCTTTGAGCCCTTGGAGTCAGCTGAGCTTAAGGCCCTCTCTTTCAAGACTGCCCTCCTGACTGTGCTCACTTCCATCAAGAGGGTATGTGACCTGCAAGCGTTCTCTGTCAGCGAATCGTGCCTGGAGTTTGGTCCGGGTTAATCTCACGTGATCCTGAGACCCTGACTGGGCTATTTGCCCAAGGTTCCCACGACCCCATTTAGGGATCAGGTGGTGAACCTGCAAGCGCTGCCTCAGGAGGAGGCAGACCCAGCCTTGGCGTTGCTTTGTCCGGTGTGAGCTTTACACATCTATTTGGATCGCACACAGAGCTTTAGAATCTCCAAGCAGCTCTTTGTCTGCTTTGGTGGACAGCAGAAAGGAAGCGCTGTCTCCAAACAGAGGATCGCCCACTGAGTCATTGACGCCATCTCTATGGTATATCAAGCTCAGGACATGCCACCCCCTGTGGGGTTACGAGCCCACTCTACCAGGAGTGTGGCGGCCTCCTGGGCCCTGGCCAGTGGTGCCTCTTTGGCAGACTTCTGCAGAGCAGCGGGCTGGGTAACACCCAACACATTTGTGAGGTTCTACAATCTCCGGGTTGAGTCGGTTTTATCCCATGTAGTGGCAGGCACAAGAAGGTAAGTTCCGGTACAGCTGGTCGGGTGTACCTCTTGCGCATAGCGCCTTTCCCCTCCCTTGAGGGGAAGACGTGCACTCTTGACTCCCAGTAGTGTTCACAGACTGTGATCCCTGGATGACTTCCTCCTTAGCACTGTGGCAGTCGAGTTTGTGGAGAAACTCGCTGCCGGCTCGGTAATGAGGTAGGTGCTCCGCATGCGGTGGATCCCCATAGGTAACCCCATGTGTTATATCTTCCGTAGAATCATTTCCCTCTTGGTAAACTATGTCTTCCTTGAGCAGAGGGCCCTCTGCTCCTGCTGCCATGCTTGTAGAAACTCCTCCCCCCCTGGGTAGGACCTACCATGCGACTCTCCACATGTCATACTTCCGACAAAACTCTGTAAGACCATGTGATGTATTTCCACTTGAAGTACATCCCCCCCCCCCCTTCTCTGGGTGGGGTATGGTCTCCGCGGTGTCTTCCCCTTGGGAGTGACACCCCCCCTGACATGGACACTCACGGATCCCAGTCCGTTAACAAAATTCCACTCTTTTTGGGGAGAAAAGAGAAGGAAAGGAGGCCTCGGCTGGGCTAACCTGTCCACCTATTCGTTTGGGCAGTCGACTTGTTCATAAAGGACAGTTCGACGCTCATAAAGAGCATTGGGGGAGGTTACGTGACGGCCTGGTACGCTGGCTGCGAGGCACACAGCAGTCTGCCCGACACACACCGCCACTTCACGTAACACCGTTCAGTTAGTTGTGGCGTTTTGTATAGGGACCCCTAGTGTCACTACATCGACACAACATGAGTGAGTGACAGATAGGGAACATCATGGTTACTTTCGTAACCTCCGTTCCCTGATGGAGGGAACGAGATGTTGTGTCCCTCTTGCCACAACGCTGAACTACCCGCTGAAATGGCTGGGACCTTGTCTCGGCTCCTCAGCACAAAACCTGAATGAGTGGTTGCACCAGCTCCTTTTATACCCGTATGTCCAGGGGAGTGGCATGCAAATTCCACTCGCCAAGTCTCATTGGCCTTTTTTCAAAAAAGCAGAGGTGTTTGGGGCTCCCAAGAGTGACCCCTAGTGTCACTACATCAACACAACGTCTCGTTCCCTCCATCAGGGAACGGAGGTTACGAAAGTAACCATGACGTTTAGTAGCCCTACCTTTATATGATGTTTATCTTCTTTTTATTTATTTTTTTACCGTAATAAAATTTTAACAAAATGATTTAGTGAGGGGTTTGTGTTTGGTAGTTAAGGGAACAGACACAGTTTCTATATGATATCCAGGATTGGGAGGGTTACTTTTGAAATGTATTCCACAACAGATTACAGAATACATGCTTTAAAATATAATGTGTAAAGTATTCTGTTAGATTACTCAGTAACGTATTGTAAATACTTTGTCTTACTGTACTGGCAGAGTTTTTAAAGTCAAAACAAGTGAAAAAGATTTACCAGTGCTGAAGAAGTAATCCAAAGTATTTACAATACGTTACTGACCTTGAGTAACGTATTGTAAATACTTTGGATTACTTCTTCAGCACTGGTAAATCTTTTTCACTTGTTTTGACTTTAAAAACTCTGCCAGTACAGTAAGACAAAATACACGTTAAAAATACATTCTATATTATGCAGTGTTGTTTCTAAAACAAGATTAATCTAACTGATCTTGTTTTAAGGATTTTTAGACATTTTTACAGGAAAACAATACAAAAATTATCATCAAGAGTATGATTTTTGCCCTAATATCAAAGGTCTTACTAGAAACAAAAAAACAAATTATGATCTAATGTGAATTTTCTTGATTTAAAAAATATGATTGTGCCTTGTAACGTGCATGTAAAATGGCTGGAAACAGCATTCTAGCTTAGTGTAAAGCTGACAATTTACACAAGGTTTATTTCCATTTCTTCTGCTCCAAACTTACTTCAAACGTACTTCTCTGTCTGCTTGTATGAATGTAACACATCATAAGAAAGTGTTTCACCGCTGTTCAAGTGCACTTTGGATCACATCAATCATATGTATAAATGTTTTCTATCTGAAAGGACTAAATATTAAATGAAACAAATGACAATAAAATGCAAAGTAATCTCTTCATTAATCAAAATACTTTTTGTATGTATTATAATTACCAATGATTTTAATTGTAACTGTAGTGGAATACAGTTACTTATATTTTGGATTTTAAATACGTAATCCCGTTACATGTATTTCGTTACTCCCCAACACTGGTGATATCTAGGTGATACAGTCTCTATGTGTTGTAGTTTATGTGACCTGCGTGATGTCTCAAGGCAGCTAGAAGACGTTCGGATTAGCCAGTTTGTCTGCTTCCTGACCTGGGCCCCAGTTAGTCAAATCCTATCACTATTAAGACTATGAGCCAAATTACTAGAGAGGAGAGTGGCACCTTCCCTGGAGGGATGGAGTCCGTCTCTCTTAAGCAGGTCAGGTCTACCCCAAAAACTCTTCCAATTGTCTATAAATCCTATGCTATTCTCTGGACACCACTCACATCCATCCATTCAGTGGCACTAATCTACCATAAACCTCATCACCACGACGAGCAGGGAGGGGGCCAGAGCATATTACAGTATCTGACATTGTTCACACAACTCTTTAACATTATCTCTAGTGATCTCCGACTTGCGAAGCCGGACACCGTCAGTGCCGACATGAATAACAATTTTAGAAAATCTAATTTAGCATTAGCCAGCACTTGTAAATTTGATCTAATGTCAGATGCTAGAGCCCACGAAATGCATTTAATAATAGAGCTGGAATCTCTATTTCCACATTTCTTACAGTAGAATCTCCTATAACAAGTGCACTTTCAACATGATTCTCAGTGAGTGCCTCACTGAGTAGGGAGAATCGATTGGAAACCCTAACAGGAATGGGAGAGTGGTGTCGCTTTGCTGAGCGATTTTGCCACCGAGACGTCACCCAAACGGCCCTGCTGCGGGGGCTCAACAGCCGGAACCAAAGTGTGTGTGTTGCTCGCTGTACTAACCGCATCTGAAACAATATCTACCAGCTTCTTGTTCTCACTGACCTCCACTAGCGTTCGGATGCATGTCTCTAATTCATTAAACTTCTCCATCAGCCTGACTAATTCCTTACCTTTATCACATGTAAATCCATCACTTCTGATGGAAGAAGCTATAGTAAATATGTGGCATGCAATGCAGGAAGCAATAACATGAGCAGATGCCATGACTTACCTCAATATTTGTTATTGTTGTTGTGGTTGTTCTTGTGCGACGAGGGTTTGAGATCGATATGAATCCCTCACGCAATTGTTTGCTGTTGTTGTGGTGGTTCTTAATCAGCAACGGTTTAAGAATGATACAATAATCCGTGTAAAACACAGAGGAGAACACATGACGCATGCAGTCGAAATGTGAGATGTAGACAAGCAGGGGGGGAAAAAAAGAAAAAAGAAAATAAGCGAACACAGTAATACACACTCAGTTGAAACAGTAGAAAAGCGGGAAAAATCCGAAGCATACTGTAAAATGGCAAAGGACAAAACAATGAACGTAGAGGAATAAGCAATGCTAAACAGGCTAACAAGCTACAAACAAACACAGACTCGTGCAGCGTGCCGGTGGCAACTGGAAAAGTCATGAAAAAGGTCATGAAATTTGACTATACAGCAAATTTGTTATGCTTCAGAACATACTATGAATAGTTAGATGATCTTTGCCAGTTACAGAGTAATATTACATTGGCGATACACAGAATACATTTCAATGATTAACAGATAATTTATTCAATTAAATGAAAGGGAAAATAAATTACAGTGCAATCAGATAATAGACAGACCCCCTTTTTTTTTTTTTTTGCTGAATGAAGCAAAATACAGAGATATCCTTAATGGAAACTTGGTCCTGAGTGCTCAGGACCTCAGACTGGGCCGAAGGTTCGCCTTCCAACAAGACAATGACCCTAAGCACACAGCCAAGACAACGTAAGAGTGGCTTAGGGACAACTCTGTGAATGTCCTTGATAGAGATGGGTCGTTCATCAACGATTCATTCATTTTGAACTAATCTTTTATGTGACTCAGAAGAACAAGTAGTCTCAGAAAGTGATTCGTTCATTTTGTGTTGGACGCGCATTCACATTGCGCAACCTCCGTTCGTTTGTTACGTGAAAACCACATAGGCGCTATACAGGAAACAGAAATTATCAGTTCACCTTTCAACTCTTTTGGTTCGAGTCGTTCGTTCTTTTGTCACGTGACAGCCGTATACGCTATGCAGTGCTCACACAGGAAACAGAAATGATTAGTTCACCTCTCGAGTCATCTGGTCCAAGTCATTCGTTCTTTTAGCATATACGGCTCTCACATGACAAAAGAACGAAAGACTTGGACAAGAAGATTCAATCCAGAGGTGAACTAATCTTTCTGTTTCTCATAATTTGTCCTTGGCTGCATTATAATTTTTTCCTTATTGGGACTATAATCAAAGTTTGCGTAAGCAGATGTGTTGGGGGGGATTTGGCTATTGAAAATTTAACATTTTAATTTTATTCTGCTCAAATGAACGAAATTACTTGAATAAATGTTCATTCATTTTGCTGAACGAGACTCAAAGATCCAAGTCAGTAAAATGATCCGATCTTCCGATCACTAGTCCTTGAGTGGCCCAGCCAGAGCCCAGAATTGAACCCAATCTAACATCTCTGGAGAGACCTGAAAATGTCTGTCCACCGACGGTCCCCATCCAACCTGACAGAGCTTGAGAGGATCTGCAGAGGAGAATGGCAGAAAATCCCCAAATCCAGGTGTGCAAAGTTTGTCGCATCATACCCAAAAAGACTTGAGGCTGTCAAAGGTACTTCAACTAAGTACTGAGTTAAGGGTCTGAATACTTATGTCAATGTGATATTTCAGTTTTTTCTTTTTATACATTTTCAAATCTGGTTTTTGCTTTGTCATCATGGGTTATGGAGTGTAGATTGATGTGGGGGGGGGGGGGATTATTCAATGGGGACATATTATGCCCCTTTTTACACAATGTAATATAAGTCTCAGGTGTCCCCAGAATGTGTCTGTCAAGTTTCAGCTCAAAATACCTCACAGATCGTTTATTCTACCATGCCTTTATACCCCTATTTTGTAACCCTGTTCCAAACGGGCTGTTTTAGTGTCTGTGGCTTTAAATGCACAGAGCTGCTGCTCCCCACACCCCTTTCTGGAAGTGGGCTGTGCCTTTCCTGCTGGTGCCATGGATACCCCGGCAACAACAATGCAGGAGAACTTAAACAGTTAAAAAATTATAAATAACACTGAGACACACTAAGTCAGTCATCTAACTGTATTGTGCATAACAAAAGTCGAGTTATGAAATATGATAAACAAATATAGTTGTCGAAAATACCACTATCGTTTCATACTCGTTTTTTTAAATAATGACCGGTTGTATTACACAGAAAATCTTCATTGCATGACCAATCAAGCAGGACTGTGGAGGATGCCAATCAGTTTATATTGTAATTGAAACAGAGCTGCGGCTTCATTGTTATGGAATAAGGTAGTTAGGGACTAGTTGCTATGCTACACAAAGCACAATATTTTCACAACAACCATGTTTCATGCAATGTACAAACAAGCAAATTCAGAAAGTCAAATTGCAAAAATTTAAAAGTATAAAGTGCGAAACTTACAACTTGCAAATCTGAAGTTGGGTCACGGAGAGTTGGTATCAATCCATCCTTAATCCTTAGCTTTGAAGCAAATCCAGCCTTGTGTTGACCATTGCTGATGAAGCAGTCCGAGTTAGTACAAGCAGCTCTAGTGAGGAGATAAATATGGCAGACTGTGTTCTGCTCGCTTAGGTTTTAATGAGGGCGGATCTAAGCTACTCGGGCGGATCTCTTCACCAGCCATGGGCGGTACCTTTCCCCTTTTGACGTCATAAGGGGCTGCAAACCTGAACGGCTCGTTCAGAGACACTGTTTTTTATTGATGGGGAAAGGAAAGAAACGAGATGACTGTCTTTTACCATATTTTGTGGTTATCTACACATACTGGGGACACATAATTATGTCCAAAAAAATTTAAAGTGGATTTTGCAAAATATGTCCCCTTTAAAGCATTTTAGCATAAGGCTGCAACATAACAAAATGTGAAAAAAAAATGAAGGGGTCTGAATACATTTGGAATGCACTGTATATTCTAAGGCAGGGCTACTCATCTTCAGAAAGGGTACACTGTTGACTAAGATGTACCAGTGGATGGAGGCTTAAGAATGAGGGGCGTAGAGATGGTGTAAGTTTGATGAAGTTTTATTTGTCCTAAGGTGCAGGATTATATTCCATTGCGGTGTAGAGATATTTACAGTGCAAATAAGCAAAAACAAAAAGCTTCAAAAAGTAAACACTATGTTCAAAAATAAAGTTATAGGCAAGTATTTTGCTATGTCAACTGGATTTGACCAAATACTGCACTCCAGCAATCAAGACAACAACCAACTCACTCTACGAGTTTGAGCCAACTAAAGGCTCCCAATGAAACTGAGGAGATCCCTTAAAAAGATGAAGCCCCTCCTACCTGGGTGAAACCATATTATACACCACAGGTGAGACATAAATACAAATGACCAAATATATATAGAACTTATAATCACCAAAAGTAACTGTTGTAACAGTAAAGGACAAACAACCATGAAAAACAAAAGAATTAACAAGGCATTTACTTAAACATCCAGGCATGTGATCAGCCAAAGACAAAAAAGAAGGAAGGAAGGCCGCAACCCCAGCACCCCCCCCCCCCCACACACCTTATATTATATTAGGTCACACAGAGGAGGAATTGACCTTGGACGTTTGCTGTGAGGAGCCGCAACAATAGCATTATCTGTGGGTGCTATCTCAATGCGCATGTTTTGCTGTTGGATTCTCAATTTTTTAATGTGTTTTGGATGCTCCATTTGTTTCCGCAGTGCAGTCTTACCATTTGCTCCATAATTAATAGGTTGGTTACATATGTTGCAAATTGCCTTGCCTGGTTCACTGATTTTACTGAAACAATTCAGTGAAAGGGTGCACCCTTCAACCTGGACACTTTCCTGCAACCAACTCCATTTAAAATGATTTTTTACCCCTTCATCAAATGTCTTTACTTCAGGGCTGTTCACATCTATCCTAGCCATGAGTTTATGGTATGCTGGAAACAAAGAATAATAGAAATAAATGACATGTAGAATTGTAATTCATTTATCTGACAGTAAAATGACAAATACAACACAACAAATAGTCTCTAATGTTAATAATAAAATGTTAAATCAATTATAAGTCGTAAATCAACATCAGGAAGGAGGCTATATCCTATAAGCAACTATTTTCCTGAAATAAATATTTCACATTTGGCCACGCAAAATACGAGCCATTGTAATTACTCAATTCTGATTGGCAATTTTAGTTTTATCAGTTAATTTTTTTTTAGCAGTTGAATAGTCAACTAACAATGTTTAATCAAATAGGTTGATACTTTGTGCAAAGCTGTCTTATGCTGATGTTAAATATGATTAACAAATGGCATTCCTTCACTACTTTGCATCAGCAATAATTAATTTCAGCAATAATTTGTACGTGTAAAAACTTAATACTGTGGGCTTAGGAGAGCTCCACACACAGTCGCTAGATGGCGCCTCTAACTCATGCAGTGCTGTCGGCATTAATCCGCATGTAATAATAGTATTTAAAAACGCAGCATTTTGCAGTTTTAGTACATTTAAGTAGAGCCTTTATTCCAGCGTGACTTAGAAACGAGGAGTAAGTCAAGCATTTGTATTGTTGTAAGCCATTAAATCGTGGAATGGCCTTAAAATTAAGGCCATTTCGCGATTTCAGTCTATATATAGTCTATAATGTTGCTTTAATGGCTATCACATAGACAAGCAAGAATTCCAAAATCTTAAGGTTTTACAGCATTTTGTAACTTATACTGTCATGTCCGTTGCAGTTTCCCACCGAAGTGAAAATGAATGTTAATAAAAATGACACTACATGTTTTTATGAGTACCAGTCCATCTATGTTTGGTGCCTATTTTTCACGGACTCTCTGGATTCATTAAGATAAAGATGACTTACCTGAATTACGTTCCGAATGAAGCAGTCATTCTGCGCATTCTCAACAAGCATGACATAGAACATTGAAAGCGCCAAGGATCCAGCTGGCGGGTTGGATGAAGACGATTCACGCAAATTGCATGCTAACATACACATCCATGTAACAGGCTGGTGACTGTTATATATTGACTGTTATATACCCCCCCCAGACGATGTCTCCTTTGAAAATCGTCTGTTTTCTTCTCAGGTTATAGTAGCGCTGCTGCTTGGCCTGAGCTCATTCCACATTCTCTCTAACAAGCTGGATCATGCTCTCTTGTCTCTCTACCATGTCATATGTGGGACTGCTAGGATTGGGAGGTTTTGTTAAGGCTCTTTCTAGGGGTCCTTTTAGTTTTCGATCCAAAGCGATCTCGGCTGGGATAAGTGCTCTCTTGCCAGGCTGTGTTAATGGCAAATCTGAATTCTGATTACCATTTATCCCAGTGACGATGATTGTCTTCCACATGTGATGCAATCATGGTCTTAAGTGTCCTGTTGATGCGTTTTGTAAGGTTGGTCTGTGGGTGGTAAGCAGTGGTTAACTTTTGTATGACTCCCCATTGTTTGCAGATGAGATTTATGAGATTTGAAATGAATTGTGCTCCTTGGTCAGATACAAGGTAGACAGGAGTTCCCTACCTTTTGAAAATCCCCTCGACAAAGATATGGGCTATCTGATGTGCTTTGTCGACCCACTTATAACAGTAGTCTACAATGACTAAAAGATGTTCATTTTGTTTTGAACTTTTGGGAAATGGTCCCATCAGATCCACACCAAGAATATACCCAGATTTTACGATGGGAGTTGACTGCAACTCTCCATACATCAGATCTCAAACATGGCCAGTAAGCAACTTCCATCAGCCTCAGTAGAGTTTTAAGTCGACCTAGGTTTGGGATGTTGGAAAACCCAGGTCAGTGCAGCATGGCCAGTGATTACCTCAAAAGGTCTGCCTTCTAAATAAGGTCTCCATTTTTCAATGGCCCACACAACAGCGAGACATTATTTTTCTGACACTGAATATTATTGCTCTGCTCCTTGAAGTCGTCTGGATGCGTAAGCAATCACACATTCTTCTCTGTCTGTCTCCTGCGTTAAAACAGCCCCAAGGCCAATGTCACTTGCATCAGTTTGTACCTTGAAAGACTTGTTAAAATCAGGAGGAATTAAAACAGGAGCTTCGGTTCAGTCTTGCTTGATCCTTTCAATCGATTCTTGACATGCTTCTGTCCATGTTCAAGTGGCTTGTTTCTGTTTTAGAGCATGAAGATGTGCAGCTTTTTCTGAGAAATTGGACATGAATCTATGATACCAACCTGCCAATCCTAAAAATCATTGTACATCCTTGAGTGATTGAGGTACTGGAAAATCACAGATTGCAGCAACCTTGGAAGGATTGGTCTTGACTCCTTCACCGGATACAACATGTCCTAAGAAACTGAGTGATCTTTGTACAAGGTTACACTACTTGAGATTCAAAGTAAGACCGGCTTGATGAAGGCAGCTGAAACTTGATTCAGATGTTGCAATTGTTCTTGTTCATCTCGTCTATGTAAACGAAACATTTTCCTTTACATCGTCATTTTCCTTTTGACGTCTTTGAGCACATACTCTAACAATCTTTTAAATGAAGCTGCAGCGTTTTTGAGGCCGAAGGGAAGACATAAATTCGAATGGTCCTGCAGAAGTTACAAAAGCAGTCTTTTGTATACTATAAGGCTTCATTTCAACCTGCCAGTATAAACTCTTCAGATCTAGAGTACTGAATATCGAAGCTCCATGCAAAGACTCTAGTATATATTTGGATCTGGGGCATGGGGTAGCCATGCAAGTGGGTTTTTACATTTAGACCATGATAGTCCACACACAGTCTTGAAACTCCATCTTTTTTAGGCACAACGACAACTGGTGAAGACCATGGGGAAACTGAAGGACGAATAATGTTCTTGCTTAACTCTTGAATTTCACTGTCTATAAACTGTTGTTTGTGTACTGACACACTGTATGTTCTTTTTCTTGCAGGTACTTCATCTGTTGTGATAATGCAGTGTCTTACTATTTTTGAATGACCAATTTTATGAGTGCAGATGGTTGGCCAAACTCTCATCAGATTTTCTATTTGGATTTTGAACTGATCATTGGCGTTTGTTTTTAGGGTTAGTTGGTAGATGGATTGTAAGGTTTTGTCTGGTATTTCTGGTGTAGGTGAGGCAAGGTAGAAGTGCAATGAAGGTTTGAAAGAAGATTTGTGAGACATGAGTGGAAACATATGATCATGACCATCATCCTTGGAAGGGAAACTGTATTGTGA
Organism: Myxocyprinus asiaticus; assembly: GCF_019703515.2. Classification (NCBI taxonomy): domain Eukaryota; kingdom Metazoa; phylum Chordata; class Actinopteri; order Cypriniformes; family Catostomidae; genus Myxocyprinus; species Myxocyprinus asiaticus. The sequence continues at coordinate 13,799,591 of NC_059352.1, forward strand.
GTTCTTGAAATCCAAGACAATACAAGAAATACAAGAAAACCATGTTAAACAGGTCAGTGTAAGCGGTTGATGGTGAATGAAGAGGGTTTGAATTAATGAATGCAAAAGTCTCATCTGATGTAGGTTGAAGTCTTGTAATGCAGCAGTGTCCCAAGTAGCAAACTACTTGAACAAGTCTTCTTGTTCAAAGTAAAAAAAAACCTTTTTAAGTTGAGCATGAAACAAATGTATCTCAACAAGGACTTAGGATTGTTTAAGCATCTGGCAAGCCATGCTTCCAACTCCACATGCTGTACTCACTTCCTCTACACCACACCACTATTTATACAAGGGTTAAGGCACTCTAGCAACCCTAGTGGTGAGGAAGGAAATTGCATGCTAACATACACAGCCATGTAACAGGCTGGTGACTGTTTTAACCTGATACTGTTTTCTGCAAATAGCTGGAAATTTACTTGGATTTTATTGACATAGCTGCTAGTTCCTAAATGCCCAGCAAATACCACTGTATTACGGTAGTAGGAAAAAGCTCACGAATCTCACAAAGCATGTCAAGAACATGTCCAAGTCATTTTTCACCCCCAAAAGGAAGAAATTACATTTTACTTTAGGAAAATTAAGCCAGACCATTAGGATTCTTTGCATTGTAACATTTTAGATTTGCATATTTTCTTGACAATTAAGTAATTACAAAATGTCTGACTGTAATGCAGAAAAATTTATTATTTAAAAAATGTTATGGTAGTTTTTGTTGTACTGCCTTTAATAATAACAAATATTAAAATAAAATATAAATTAAAAAAAATCATTGTAACTGCATTTTTAACAGTAATACAATAAAAATACTGTATCACAGTAAAGAGAATCAACAGATAATCACCATGCAAAATAAATATATTGTAAAAAATTATGTTTCTGACGTAATGAGAATTTATTATGAAAAAGTACTTAATTGTCATAAATAAAACATCTCATTAGTCCCAAATATATATATATATATATATATATATATATATATATATATATATATATATATATATATATATATATCCGGAAAAAATTGCACTGCAAAATTATCAATTTCTCTGGATTTACAATGTGTATGTGTTTGAGTAAAATTTACATTTTTGTTTTATTCTATAAAGTACTGACAATTTTTCTCCAAAATTCCAAATAAAAATATTGTCATTTTGAGCATTTATTTGCAGAAGATGACAACTGGCCAAAATAACAAAAAATATGCAGTGTTTTCAGACCTTGAATAATGCAAAGAAAACAAGTTCATATTCTTTTTAAACAACACAATACTAATATTTTAACTTAGGAAGAGTTCAGAAATCAATATTTGGTGTAATAACCCTGATTTTCAATCAAAGCTTTCATGCATCTTGGCATGCTCTCTACCAGTCTTTCACATTGCTGTTGGGTGACTTTATGCCACTCCTGGTACAAAAATTCAAGCAGCTCGGCTTTGTTTGATGGCTTGTGGCCATCCATCTTTCTCTTCAGGGCCGGAGTGGCTAATCGGAAAGATCAGGAGAATTCCTGCTGGGCCGGTCAAAAATTGGGCCAGTTAGGTCCGCATGTTGATTGACAAATTTTCATCATATGTCGCATAACAATTGCCAACAGTCCGTAACATCCAGTCTTTAAAGGATCAGAATTGCGTTCTGTATTATAGCAGACGCAGTCTGTATTTTATCATCTCACACCCAAACAAATGAGAGAGACGAAACTGGTGTTGCTGATGTTGCGCCGCTTCACTTGACAGCGCGGGAAGGATCACGGAAGATCCATCGAGAACAGATAGGCTACTAATAGCTGAATGGAAGAACGTGCTTCAGGTAGCCTACAAGATCATCACAAATGTAATGCTAACTGCAGTCTCACAATCTCAATCAATTAATCTCTGAAATCCTCTTCCCTAGCAGTGCAGAAAATAACAGAATACTTAAAGTAAATGAATACAGATGCAACAGCATGACACAGTATGATAATAATGGGACTTTACAGCTCTCAAAAGATTAAACTCAACGAAACAAACTGCACAGAGTGCCTTCAATATTATATCATGCGATAAAACCCTCTTAAAGAGACAGTAACCATTTTGCCTTTGTTCTGAACATTTACATTCCAAGTAAAAGAAAAGTCCAAATGTGTTATTTTTAGTCATTTATTTCACTCTTATTGTTGTAAAATGGTACGTTTTTGAATGGCATGTAAAAATTTAAAAACAATCACTCAAACTTAATTGTTTCACTGGATCTGTTGCTATTTTAATTATCCAAAATACAAAGCACTGACCATTTAAAGTATGAGCCTGTACATCTTGAAATAGTTATACACAGTTACAGTTCTACAGTGTTATTTTGTGCCTAGATCATCTTTAAAATAAACTTAAGTTTACCCAAAAATGAAATTTCTCTCATCATTTACTCACCATCATGCCATCCCAGATGTGTATGACTTTCTTTCTTCTGCTGAACACAAATTAAGCTTTTTAGAAGAATTTCTCAGTTCTGTTGGTCCTTTCAATGCAAGTGAATGGTGATCAGATCTCAGAAGGCACAAAAATCACATAAATGCATCATAAAAGTAATCCATACATCTCCAGTGGTTTAATCTATGTCTTCAGAAGCGATATGATAGGTGTGGATGAGAAATAGATCAATAGGTTTGGATGAGAAATAGATCAATATTTAAGTCCTTTTTTACTATAAATTCTCCTCCCTGTCCAGTAGGGGGCGATATGCATATGTAAATCACCAAAAACAGAAGAAGAACTCTTAAGAGAGAAGAGCGCTTATGAAAGTGAAAGTGGAGATTTATAGGGAAAAAAAATGACTTAATTATTGATCTGTTTCTCACTGCTTCTGTTTTACTTGCACTGAATGGACCAACAGAGCTGAGATATTCTTCTAAACATCTTCATGTTCTGCAGAAGAAAGTCATACACATCTGGGATGGCATGAGGGTGAGGAAATGATCAACTATCCCTTTAATATTCACTTATTTTTACAACACATACAATGTAGTCTTATGACAAAGTGAAAATCTTAGTGAATGCCGTATGTGGTATAATGACACGGAGAGCTTAAATGATTTTCAAGTAATTGCATATATTGCATATTTTTGCTGTGATCTTCTTTTATTGTTATCATCGTCACTGCCAACCCCCATTTTGGGTGTGGGCTGACTTGGACATGACATCCCGGGCTGAATATGAATCCCAATCCGGCCCTGGTGAGCATTACTTATATGCCTTGTAAACACTTCAGATTTGCCTTTGCATTCATGGACACAACAGCCCAAATATTTTGGTGCAATGGGAGTACACCTAAGGCCCCGTTTCCACCTGGTATTAAGATGTGTTTCGGGTGATCCGATCACATGTGGTCAGCCCTAAATACAGGTCTAAACGGGGTGTAAAACGTTTTGCGATCAAATCACAGAAACCACATACGAATGTGGTCAAAAATGCATGTGTCCACATCGCATTTGAGGTGTAAACGCTAATCCGTCCTGTTTGCGTCTCGGCAGCAGTAAAGCACCACCCCTAACATGTCAATCAACCACTGCACTAAAACAAGAGTTTAAACTTTGCCGTTTACGTGCGACTTTAAAAGGAAATAACCATCCAATCAGAAAATTTTAAAAAGTGGATACATACACAATCACGAGAGCTTCACGGATCTAATTTAGTGTGTCTGATATCAACACAGAAAAGAAGCACGAACAGGTAATCCACTAAAATAACAGATAATTCTGTTTGACATGCTGCATTTGTGCTTAGATTAAATTTCAATTGCATCTGGGAGAAACAGGGTGCCGTTTTTCTTTTTTTTTTCGCACTTTCTTTGTCTTTTGTGACTTTGTTGTGAAGTAACACCCTGATATGTATGTCATCATGAAACATAGACCCTCCCCTTCAAATATGAACACAAGTGGTCACAGGAGATGCATTTAAGTGACCAGGTGTAAACAGCGATGTGTCTCATCTGACCATATGTGATCAGATCACCCGAAACGTATCTTAATAGCAGGTGGAAACGGGGCCTAAATCGAATGCTGTATTTTACACTTTTCACAATTATGTAATTGCCACAGCTTTAATTGTAATCTTGATTATTTTCGATTAATTGTGTAGCCCTAATTAAAAACATTTGATATATCACATAATATTAAAATGTGTGCTGCTAAATAAAACATATTGATCAACTGATTCATGCAGTCAGAAAGTGTCACATAGGTCAGGACAGTGCATGGAAGAGACTTGACTGCAAGGTCAATGCAAGTAGTTTGTGAAACTGACATGCAATATGGTGTGAAGTTTAACCCTAAAGCCACTTTTAATACCACAGCATCAATTACATGTGGGACCACCAGCACCACACTTGACCCAGAGCCCAGATCTCCAGTGTGAAAGTCAAATGTGTGGCAGTCAGTCAGGGGCCTCCAGAGGCCATTTACTATCACTGTCTGACGACAATGCCCAGTTCATGTTTCCAGCACTCGCTGGGAGGTCAGAGCCTGAGCAGTAAAGTGGGGTCATTACCCTCTTTTGACCCTGACGACACCTCCCTTCCCTGATCCATCACATTCCTGACACACACACTCCCATTCCCACAGTCCAGAACATACACACATGAGCAGAAAGTGACTGACCTTACCAGATTTATTATCTTGCATTATAAGTATTGGCCAAGGTGTGGTCAGCAACATATGCAATTCAATCAGACAGACTTCTGTTTCAGAGGCATTCAAACATTGTACAAATGCATTCAAAAGAGATGTACAAATGAGATGTGCACAACATTGCTGAAATGAACACTTATTTTATACAATATTTATTCAATATTCAATATAACTTATTTAAAATTTCATTTATTTAATTACGGAAATATTTATCCATTATAAAGCAGATAATTCTGAATCTTTCTGACTGGATTAGCTACAATCAGAGCCGTTGTAAAATGACTGCGTACAGTATAAACCCACACCTGTGACCACATTTGATTTTATTGTACCAAGTTACTACGTTGCTTATCAACCACAAACTCCAACAGTTAGGATAATAAACTTTTTTACAAAGATGTTTTTTATCATACTGTTGTTGCCACCATTTTATAAAAGCAAGAAAACACTTGAATCTGTGTGTTACAGTCAATGACTCTCCCATGAGTACGTGGGTTTAAGGCAGCTTCATGTCTTTTCAAAGAACACCGTTTACCTGTTGCAAAAATCACTGTATCGCACAGACTCAGGTTGCTTATTGCTTTATTGACCACGCTTTTGATAGATTTTCGAACTGACAAAAGCGGGAGGTAACACTTTGGTTAAAGGAATTGTTCACCCAAAAATGAAAATTCTCTCATAATTTTCTCACCCTCATGCCATTCCAGATGTGTATAACTTTCTGTCTTCTGCAAAACACAAACGGAGATTTTTTTAGGTCCATACAATGCAAGTTGGTCCAAAACTTTGGGAATAAAGGCAGCATAAAAGTAATCCATAAGACTCCAGTGGTTATATCCATGTCTTCAGAAGAGATATGATACGTGTGGTGAGAAACAGATCAATATTTATATCCTTTTTTTTTTACTATAAATCTCCACTTTCAAACAGCCCGGCTAAGCGCTCTTCTCTCCTAAGAGTTCGTCTTTTGTTTTTGGTGATTCGAATTCTTCATGCATATCGGCACCTACTGGGCAGGGAGAAGTATTTAGAGGAAAAAGCAAAAATATTGATCTGTTTCTGGCGATATGCATGAAGAATGTGAATCGCCAAAAACAAGAAGACCAGATTGCTTTTATGCTGCCTTTATGTGCTTTTTGGAGCTTCAAAGTGTTGGACCCTGTTGACTTGCATGGAGACATTCTTATAAAAATCTTTGTTTGTGTTCAGCAGAAGAAAGAAAGTAATACACATCTGGGATGGCATGAGGGTGAGAAATGTTGAGAGAAATCTTTTATGGGGTAAACTATTCCTTTAATCTGCCAAGTGGGCATGGTTATCAGCCAATGAGGATAATTTCAAAATGGCCAAATATTGGTGGATATTTTTCAAAATTTATGCAGTATTCTAGAAAACAAGAGACATCTCTTTTACTTTAACTGCATTTTGAGCTATAGGAGAGCTGAGATAGTGTTAGAATTCAAAAGGCATATAGAAATGATGATAGTTCTAACATATGTGATGACCAAGCTAAAAAGGGGAGAAAAATGTATTTGACTCTTCACCATTTTAAAATATTTGTCATTTGTTACTGCCAAGTACACAATAACCTCATCAGAACGTGCTTTAATTCATGACTTTCTCTATGCTTTAGAAAAAGCAATGAATAAGAAGCAGCGAGAAAAGTTACACACAAGCTCAACTGACCTTCTTCATTTATTCATGTGTCACTTTTACACGTACAAACTGACAAGCAATAAACTCCAACATAAATTAAAAGACTCCATGATAAATTACAAATAATTAAGACCTCCTTCTATTTCAGTTGTTTGACCTTTAGAGTACACAAACACTCATCAAACATAATTAGGAAAGAGGAAACGAGATATTTACTGTTCGTCAAGGCTGCCTGTCATTACACTCTAACAGCATTCATTTAGATGTTTACCTAACAAGAGGAGATGGCGGTTAATGTAGCCAAATTTCTGAATGAACTATTTATGAATTATGAACTTGGAAAAGTCAAAAAACAGAGAACATTTTAAGAGCTTTAGTATTCATCTTGACTATATATTTTTTGCATTTTTCTCTTTTTTTTTTTTTTTTTTTGCCTCTCTCTACAAACAGCATTTATTATGTAATGTAATGTAAGAACCCTCTTTCTTTGAAGGAGAAATGCATCTGTCTTTTGTAGTCTTACAACTGTCACTATGTTTCCATATCGAAAATACATAGAAAATACACTGGAGAACAATTCACAATTTCTTTCCTTCTTTGCAAAGGTACAAAAGTGTTCCTTCTTTTTTTGTGTACAAAAGAAAGGCAATATAAGTTTATGGTGGTGAAGAGGGAGGCCTATCCTCCATTCTTCCCCAAAGCCTAGGGCTGTTGTTCAAGCAATCATCCAGGACAATTCCAAAAATAATTTATTCCACTCAAAAGTCTTATGGTCTTATGTCTGTCTTACGGTTTACAGTACGTCCTTTCAGTGAGGCTTTGTAAAGTTGGTAAAGTTGGCAGAAATTCCAAAAAGTTATAAAAGAAACTAACCATGCTTAAAGAAAGTTTTTGTGAAGGCATAATTTCAAGCACCTTTAATTGCCATCATTATGCCCCATTTGAAATGATTAATAGTGTGATTTTCTAAACAACCACCAGGTTTTTTCCCACATAGTACAAGGGCTGACAGCAATAATTACAGAAGGATAATGACACTAAAGATACGGCACATGGAAGAGGAACATAATGATAATTAAACAATGATAATCAAACATCAAAGAAATGAAGTAGCATGAAAGACCGGTGAGTTCTTTTTATTAAAAGAGATGACTTATAACTGTTGTAGAAGGATGTTTGAAAGATGTCTTATCTAAACTACACAGAAATCAGTAGTAACACTTTACAATAAGATTCCATTCGTTACCATTAGTTAATGTATTAGGTATCATCAACAATCTATTAACTATTTATCATTTACAGCATTTATTAATCTTTGTTAATGTTAGTTACATGTTAGTTCATAGTACATTAACTAATGTTAACAAACACAACTTTTTATTTTAAAACTGTATATGTTGAAATTAACATTAGCTACATGTTAATAAATGCTGTAAAATTATTGTTCATTGTTAGTTCATGTTAACTAACATTGTTAACTAATGTTAACAAATGTGACCTTACTGTAAAGTGTTACCAAATCAGCTTACCTGTTGCATTCCAGCAAATAAACGACTGCATGCTACATATTCTAAAATATGTGTTTCGAAATTTCTGTATCTTTTATCTTATTGACAAGAGAACCCATTGACCTCCTCTGAACTCTAGACATTGACCTAATGCATGAGTGGCAAGCATTGCATTCCTACCAAGCACATATGGAAAGCAGAGAACTACTGCAAAATACTGTAAATGTACACAATTTGGTGAGCGTGTTTGCCAGTTACAGCAAGTGAACATCAACTAGATTGTATTACTGTATTACAAGTAGAACATTGAAAAGAAGAAAAACTAGAATGTTTGAGGAATATCAATACAGAAGAACATTATCATACATTAGTACGCCATAGCAGTGTTACACATCTGAACTGGAGAGAATGCACTTTCCCTTTGGTCAAGGTTGGTTCACAATGCCTCAAAGTGCAGTTAAGTTTACATAAACAATTGACTGCATGTTAAATGTGTGTGAAAGCTGAGTCTATTAAGAAAAAGTGCAATCAGATCCCGCAGAGCTAAGAGTGCTCCAGCACAACACTGTAAAGGGAATGAATCAAGCACTAATATGATATAAGATGACCAAAATAACACTGATTGTCCCATATTAAGAAAAGCCCATAATCATAGTGTCCTTGTGCGTCTAGATCACATACATAGGGTACTCCATCCTAGAATAGTTCATATGTTTAGGTTTCAGACAATTCAGTATGGATAAGCAACAGTGGTTACAAAGCCTACTAAAGGTAAACATGGTGAACTAAAATCCTCTATAGAGGTCTTACACTGCTGTCATTTAAAATGGAGGGTAATGGTTACCGTACACCACTCTAATGGCATGCATAAGGGTATGGTCTGCATTCTCATGCTAAAATTGCACACTGGCCTTTTAACCCCAGGAGAGAAGCCTGAGATGCTATAATAGGTTTTTAACGCCTCTCACTATGACAGCAATCATGAAAATAAGAAATATGAGATGAGCGAACGTACATGTACACAATTTAATTGTGCCTTCAAGGGATAGTTCACCCAAGAAAAAATTACAATTGTGTAACCCTTATGTTGTTCCAACATTCCAACATCTTCTGTGGAACAGAAAAGGAAATGCTAGGCAAAATAATAAGGACAGCTTCAGTCTTCATTCACTATTTTCTTTTTTTTTTTCATATAATGAAAGTGAATGGTGACTTGAGACTGAACATTCTGTCTAATATCTTTTTTTGTGTTTCACAGGAGAAATAAATCAGTTTGGAATGAAATGAGGGTCAACATGAGGGGGATTTTCATTTTTGGCTGAACTGTCCCTTTAAGGAAGTAAATAAAGACTTTAAACTTGTGTATATATATATATATATATATATATATATATATATATATATATATATATATATATATATCCCTTTAAGGAAGTAAATAAAGACTTTAAACTTGTGTATATATATATATATATATATATATATATATATATATATATATATATATATATATATATATATATCTCCCTTTAAGGAAGTAAGTAAAGGCTTTAAACTTGAATATATATATATATATATATATATATATATATATATATATATATATATATATATATATATATATATTCAAGTTTAAAGCCTTTACTTACTTCCTTAAAGGGATGGTTCAGCCAAAAATGAAAATTCCCCTCATGTTGACCCTCATTTCGTTCTACCCTCATATATATGCATTACAAACACCCTTACAAAATTCAAAACACAATAGAAGGCAACATCTTCTGCAGCCAATTGTAGCCCATCATTCCTGTTCCTGTTGCTGATGGCGCCAAACTCGAGTCTGTGTTTGTAGCCTACTAGCTTTTTTAGCATTGCTTATCTATCTGTTTTCCGCTTTTAATTTATAATCTCTGCCATTTTTCAGCACGCATCGTTTTTTTTTCTTTTTTTTTTCTGCATTATACTTTTATCGTGATACAACTGCGTGCATTTTACTGTGCACACCCGTTTTCTCCTCTGTGTTACACGGATTATTGCATCGATCTCAAAGCACCGCTTATCAAGAACAATCATAACAACAAACAATTGTGTGATGGATTCACATCGAAGTTGATTTTACCGTGTGAAAACTCCATACACTAAAATTCACCAAAATGTTATTTTCACATTCTAAAGGTTGTAGTAATTTCCCAGATTACAGACGAATTTTCTACAGGTGAGATTAAAACAGTATTTATAATAATATTAGTACAGTAATAAATTATTTTAGAATAAATTTTACTAAAATTCACCAAAATGTTATTTTCACATTCTAAAGGTTGTAGTAACTTCCCAGATTATAGACGGATTTACAACAGGTGAGACTATTACACTATGATCAATTATATGATACAGTAATCAATTAATTTAGAAAAATATTCACTAAAATGATAATTTCACATTCTAAAGGTTGTAGTAACTTCCCAGAGGATTGACGGACTTACTACAGGTGATATTATTACAGTATGTTTAATTATATGAGTACAGTAATAAAATATTTTAGAAACAATTCTATACATTTCTGTTAATACTGTATCTGCTTCCTGTAATATAGGCTTAACAGGAGAGATGTCATAATAAAGTCTGATCGCTGACGGCAAGAGAGATCTCCACTATCACTTCCTAGAGCACGGTGCTCATAAAATCGCTGTTGTGGAGTGGATGCTTTAACATCTACCGTAAGTAAATGTATATCAAGTCTAGTATAGCCATCATTTCTGATCATTTCCTTTACATATTTTTAGTCATCTGCTCTGATGTACTGTTGCGTCCTGTGCCTCTATTATAGTCAGACTCAGGTGTTCCTTCAAAGTCCACCACCAGTTTTTTTTTGTTTGTGATATTCAGCTGCAGTTGTTTTCTACAATACAAGACAAAGTCATCCACCAGTTTTTTGTAATCTGAGTCTTCTACATTTTCAATGCAGCATCCAGTTGAAATTTCACCTGTAAACTTGATATAAGGAAACCGTGTTTGTATGAGAATCACTCCAACTGGATATTTCATTAGATATTTCATTTTATATCAAGTGAGATAAGACCTGATATAAAAGTAATATTACTGTGATAATTCCCAGTAACAAATAAGTAGGACATTTGTAGTATTTATTGGTTCCAAAAAATGATCCCCAAATTATGTTAATGCTGTCATAAATTGTTTTCTAAACTTAGGTATATTCACGACATTTCCATTAACACAATTTATAACAAATTCATAATAAAAATTCCACCCAAATAGTTTATTGCAATTATTCTTTTTTTATTATTATTCCTTCTGTAAGACTATTTTAAATTAATTTGGGATCTTCTTTAAAGAATATTACAGGCAAGTCAATTTGCATTGTTTTTCATTTTATTTCAGTAAATAACTGAATAAGTTGTTACTAATTAATTGGCTTTGAGTGACATAGGTGATTTTAAGGGATAGAACGGTTTTAATTGATGGTTGTTTCAGTCAGGACCACTTGCATTAAGTGTATACATTTTACTGACATTTGAAGTAATCATTTCGTTGTATTGTTTTTTTCTGGGCTCTCAGTGCCCAGCCATGCATGGGTAAAGCAGGGAGAACAGAACTGAATTTACAGTTGTGCTCAAAAGTTTGCATACCCTGGCAGATATTGTGAAATTTTGGCATTGATTTTGAAAATATGACTGATCATGCAAAAAAACTTGTCTTTTACTTAAGGATAGTGATCATATGAAGCCATTTATTATCACATAGTTGTTTGGCTCCTTTTAAAATCATAATGATAACAGAAATCACCCAAATGGTCCTGATCAAAAGTTTACATACCCTTGAATGTTTGGCCTTGTTACAGACACACAAGGTGATACACACAGGTTTAAATAGCAATTAAAGGTTAATTTCCCACACCTGTGGCTTTTTAAATTGCAATTAGTGTCTGTGTATAAATAGTCAATGAGTGTGTTAGCTCTCACGTGGATGCACTGAGCAGGCTAGATACTGAGCCATGGGGAGCAGAAAAGAACTGTCAAAAGACCTGCGTAACAAGGTAATGGAACTTTATAAAGATGGAAAAGGACATAAAAAGATATCCAAAGCCTTGAAAATGCTGGTCAGTACTGTTCAATTACTAATTATGAAGTGGAAAATTTGGGGATCTCTTGATACCAAGCCAAGGTCAGGTAGACCAAGAAAGATTTCAGCCACAATTGCCAGAAGAATTGTTCATGATACAAAGAAAAACCCACAGGTAACCTCAGGAGAAATACAGGCTGCTCTGGAAAAAGATGGTGTGGTTGTTTCAAGGAGCATAATACGACGATACTTGAACAAAAATGAGCTGCATGGTCGAGTTGCCAGAAAGAAGCCTTTACTGCACCAACGCCACAAAAAAGCCTGGTTACAATAGGCCCGACAACACCTTGACATGGCTCACAGCTTCTAGCACACTGTAATTTGGAGTGACGAGACCAAAATAGAGCTTTATGGTCACAACCATAAGCGCTCTGTTTGGAGAGGGGTCAACAAGGCCTATAGTGAAAAGAATACCATCCCCGCTGTGAAGCATGGTGGTGGCTCACTGATGTTTTGGGGGTGTGTGAGCTTTAAAGGCATGGGGATTCTTGTGAAAATTGATGGAAAGATGAATGCAGCATGTTATCAGAAAATACTAGCAGACAATTTGCATTCTTCTGCACAAAAGCTACGCATGGGACGCCCTTGGACTTTCCAGCACGATAATGACCCTAAGCACAAGGCCAAGTTGACCCTCCAGTGGTTACAGCAAAAAAAGGTGAAGGTTCTGGAGTGGCCATCACAGTCTCCTGACCTTAATATCATCGAGCCACTCTGGGGAGATCTCAATATGCGGTTCATGCAAGACGACCAAAGACTTTGCATGACCTGGAGGCATTTTGCCAAGACGAATGGGCAGCTATACCACCTGCAAGAATTTGGGGCCTCATAGACAACTATTACAAAAGACTGCACGCTGTCATTGATGCTAAAGGGGGCAATACACAGTATTAAGAACTAAGGGTATGCAGACTTTTGAACAGGGGTCATTTCATTTTTTTCTTTGTTGCCATGTTTTGTTTTATGATTGTGCCATTCTGTTATAACCTACAGTTGAATATGAATCCCATAAGAAATAAAAGAAATGTGTTTTGCCTGCTCACTCATGTTTTCTTTAAAAATGGTACATATATTACCAATTCTTCAAGGGTATGCAAACCTTTGAGCACAACTGTATAGTGAAATTCCAATCAGCAGGCAAATTCATTAAATCAGGGTTGGTAGCATTGGTCACAACAGGCAGGGAGGCAGAAAACCAGATGAAAATAGCCTTAATTCAGAGACACACAAGGAACATACAAAAATCCCTGAACAAGTAACAGGAACTGACAGAAAGCAGATGATCTAACACATGATGATCTATCAAAAAGCTAAATAACAGGCAAAGTATAAATTCAAAGGGGAAAAGAAGACACTAGCACTATAATTAAGTGGTAGAGGTGGAAAAGCACAACGAACAGTTAAAAATAAAAAAATAAAAATTGGTGAAATTAGTGATTTTTTTAAAATAATTGATTACTGTACTCATATAATTGAATATACTGTAAAATATTTAACCTGTAGTAAGTCTGTCTATCCTCTGGGAAGTTACTACAAACTTTAGAATGTGAAAATATAATTTTAGTTAATTTATTTCTAAAATAATTGATTACTGTATTCATATAATTGATCATACTGTAATAATCTCACCTGTAGTAAGTCCGTCTATCCTCTGGGAAGTTACTACAAACTTTAGAATGTGAAAATATCATTTGAGTGATTTTTTTTCTAAAATAATTGATTACTGTACTCATATAATTGATCATACTGTAACAATCTCACTTGTAGTAAATCCATCTATCCTCTGGGAAATTACTAAAAGCTTTAGAATGTGAAATTATTATTTTGGTTAATTTTAGTGAATGTTTTTCTAAAATAATTGATTACTGTACTCATATAATTGATCATACTGTAATAATCTCACCTGTAGTAAGTCTGTCTATCCTCTGGGAAGTTACTACAACCTTTAGAATGAGAACTTATAATTGTGGTGAAATTTTGTGAATATTTTTCTTAAATAATTGATTACTGTACTAATATAATTGATCGTACTGTAATAATCTCACCTGTACTAAGTATGTCTATCCTCTGGGAAGTTACTAAACCTTTAGAATATGAAATGATCATTTAGGTGAATTTTAGTAAATGTTTTTCTAAAATAATTGATTACTGTACTCATATAATTGATCATACTGTAATAATCTCGCCAGTCAGAGATCAATAGAGATAATGTTAAAAAGGTGTGTGAACTTTCAAAAACTATGTCAGACACTGTAATATGCTCTGGCCCCCTCCCTGCTCATTGTGGTGATGAGGTTTATAGTAGATTAGTGTCACTGAATGGCTGGATGTCTGAATGGGGTCCGGAGAATAGCATTGGATTTATAGACAATTGGAAGAGTTTTTGGGGTAGACCTGATCTGCTAAAGAGATACGGACACCATCCCTACAGGGAAGGTGCCGCTCTCCTCTCTATTAATTTGGCTCATAGTCTTAATAGTGATAGTATTTGACTAACGGGCCCAGGTCAGGAAGCAGACAAACTGGCTAATCCAAACGTCTGCTAGCTGCCTTGAGACATCACACGGGTCACATAAACTACAACACACAGAGACTGTATCACCTAGATATCATATAGAGACTGTGTCTGTTCCCTGAACTACCAAACACAAAACTCTCACTAAATCATTTAGGGAAAAAAAATGATTAAGGTAAAACTTGAAAATATATATTTTTTTAAGTTAAACATCATATAAAGGTAGGGCAACTAAACATTAAATCTCTTTCAAACAAAGCACTAATTGTAAATGAAATTATTACAGATCATAGTTTGGATGTGCTCTGTTTGACTGAAACCTGGCTTAAACCAGATGAATATATTAGTTTAAATTAATCTACTCCCCCAGGTTATTGTTATAAACATGAGACTCATCTGAAGGGTTGAGGAGGAGGTGTTGCTACAATTTATAGTGAAGTTTTTGGTGTTACTCAGGAGACAGGATATAAGTTTAAGTCTTTTGAACTAATAATGCTTAATGTGACATCATCAGTGTCAGGTGTATTTTGTTGATTCATGTCTTTTATTTTGAAATTCTAGTTCCTGTTTCATGTCATGTGTTCCTGTTTCCCTTGTCATGTGATTTCTGTTTTCCCTCCATGTTCTTGTGTCATGTTTTCATTGGGTTATTGTTTAATTAGCTTGTTATGAGTTCTGTTTGTTCATTGGTTTATGTTCTCCCATGTCTTGTATTTAAGCCCTCATGTTTGCATTGCCTGGTTGTCTAGTATTCAATGTGAATGGGTATGTTTATAGTCAAGTCAAGTCAAGTCAAGTCAAGTCCATTTTTTGTTTTGTAGTCAGGGTTATTTGATTTCATGTTCTGTAAATAAACTGCACTTGGGTTCTTCATCTTCACGTCTTCGTCATTGTCAGCAGTTCCAGCATACGTTACAATCAGATACAAATAAAAAATCTCTGTCGCCTTTTGCCCTTGCTACAATATATAGATCAACTGGGCCATATTCTGGGCCTTGGTGAATTTGCAAATTTTCTATCATATCTAGTAGTTACTGTGGATAGAGCTTTAATTGTTGGTGACTTCAACATTCACATAGATAATGAAAGTGACACATTGGGGCCTGGGTAGCTCAGTGGTAAAGATGCAGGCTACCACCCCTGGAGTTTGCTAGTTCGAATCCCAGGGCGTGCTGAGTGACTCCAGCCAGGTCTCCTAAGCAACCAAATTGGCCCGTTTGCTAGGGAGGGTAGAGTCACATGGGGTAACCTCCTCGTGATCGCTATAATGTGGTTCGTTCTCAGTGGGGTGCATGGTGAGTTGAGCGTGGTTGCCACGGTGGATGGCATGAAGCCTCCACACATGCTATGTCTCCATGGCAACGCGCTCAACAAGCCACGTTATAAGATGCGCGGGTTGACGATCTCAGATGCAGAGGCAACTGGGATTCGTCCTCCACCATCCAGACTGAGGCAAATCACTACACAACCACGAGGACTTAAAAGCACATTGGGAGGAAAAAAAGGGGAAAAATCCATGGGATCAAGACGAAACCTGTTCATATAGGTGCGTATCGGCATGCCTACTGGAAAGTACCGCCACTTAAAATATTTAGCATTATTTCGGCAAGATCTTTAAAAATATGTATAAGTAAACACAGATCAGCTATTAGAAGACATGACATTACTTCGCCAAACTCTAGGCATCTTCATGATTGTAATCATGATATAAAACAGTTAAGCTGTATTCCTATACAGCTGTGTGGAGAGATGGGAATGTGGAGGAAAAACTTCTAAAACGGGAAACTTATTGGATGTATTGTTTGAAGTTCATGTCTCCATTGTGCCGTAATGAGGATTTCAATCTCTCCTGTTACCTCTAAGTATCCCCAAGTCTCTCACCAATACTCTGTAGAATATAAATCATTATTGTAGGCCTACTGTTATTTTTTATTTCACTTTGCCATAGATTATTTTTTTCACTTGACTATAAGTGGTGATATTGATTTATGAATGGCATTTGTTGCTTGATGTGTCAGATCACCATTTATTTTCACCAAATATGTGTTGATGTATTCATGATTTTATAGTGGCTCATATACTGTGATGGGGTGAATTGTATATTTGCATCTTATATGACTGTATTAATATGTACTCAGTCCTATCTGGTGAATTCTTTATGTGATTCTAGATGGTGATATGGACCTATGAAAGGCACTAACTTAGTTGCTTAACCTACTGGATCACTTCACACATGCACTAAGATGTCCGGTCTAATTAACAAGCTTATTTAGTAATTAAGGAGAGAATCATGTTTGTTGAGTGTTCCAATGACCTGTAATTAGAAGTTGATACCCACACCAGGGAAACCATCAGACTTAATAAAAAAATTAAATAATAAAAACTGCAGTTTTATAACAAAATTACATACTGAAGAAGGCCGTGAGACCAAAACGTCTGTGTTCTCCTGTACTGTGCGATATGAATAAAATATAAGAAATTGAGAAAAAGGATCTTGCTTTTGAGACTGTTAAATATTTCGGCAGTTAAAAACAATGTTTAAAACATTAAATTACAACATAATTTGGGCATAAATTGTTAGTAGGCTTATGATGTTATCAGCTATGATATCGAGTTTTAAAATAACCTAATAACATTTTTTTTCATGAGTATTAATTAAATTTCACATTAATGTGTGTCAATAAAGGGTGTTCATATTATTTATTCATGAAGTCTCCTTTTTGCCCAATGACAGCATGATGCACAGTGCAAATCAGATTAATGCCTGTCTTTAGTATTAATTTGCTCTCGTTTCCAATTCTTAAATGACTTTCAGGCTTGATAAATCACTTTGCAGGTGCAATTTGATTCATTTGCATATAAACCACCTTTTATCATGCACATTTGGAGGCACGCCTCTAAATCATGGGCGTCTGCAGGATTTAATCTGAGGGTATGCACCGAAATCTGTCACAGAGGTCTGCACGGGCCTTAAAATTAAACCCAACCCTTACCCGAGACCGTGTGGCCTGACCCTACCCGGCCCAAAGGATACCATTAGATTTTAAGCCCAAACCCAACCCGAACCCGCTAACTATCTAATTTCTTCTCCTAGCAAGTACAGTTGCAATAGGCTGTATTTTATGTAAGCATATAGGCAACATTCATAACACTACTGAAACAGTAGGCTAAATATACACAGTTTGCAGCGCAAAGAATGAAACAGAGCGCAGGTGTCTTTTAATTTCTTTTTAACTTGACATGCTGTTTAAACAGTGCCGGTCCTGTGTGAGACGCTGAAGAAAAAGCGAGACACGGTGCAAATGTCAAAGATATTCACCCAGCATGTGTTTAAACAATGGGAGAACAGAGCAGAGGTGCGCAAAAAAAAAAAAAAAACATTCATTGTGAACGGCCCCTTGTTCACATGACACAGCACTAGCTGAAGTTTCTCAAAGTTACCTCTCAAAAAGACAGCCTTTTGTTTCAGTTGAATGTACGTAACTTTACACTGTATCCAGCGCTGTATTCGTAAATATCCCGATACCGTTTTACTGTGTGAGAAACCGCTCCAAGTTATTCAGTGAGAGAGCGCTCTGAACGAATTGTACTGAATCACGAATCGATTCAGACCATTTTGCAAGCCCGTTTGGCCAATTCACTGAAAAGAACCAACTCAAAATAATTATTCATTCGCAAACTGAGCATTGTTAGTTCTTTTTTACAGCCAACAGAAATACTGGACACATTTCATGATTGGTGAAATATTCTGAGAGTAAATGTTTCTCATGTCAGTTGGAGCGCTCATGGTATGCACAGTGCATACGGCCATACAGCTGCAGGCGCCACTGCTCTAAATTGCATATTCATTTTGGGGAAACATGCAAAAATTGCCAAGATGTGCTATTTTAAGCATCTGAAAGATGCAATCTTTAAAATAGTACGTTAGTAGATCAGCTCAGACCTTTTTTTAGCATGCTATCAAGTTTGCACATGTTTTTATACATGCAAACCTTTAGTAAATTGGGGCCTATGATTTTAGTATGATAAAATCACTTACTAACCTTATCTGTGTAAAGTTATAGCCAATTTTACAACTTCATTGCCATGATGATGTAATGTCAACAAACCCTAAAATGACTAAATATTACGATTTTTAACAGAATAATTAATTTATGTGCTTTTATAAAATGATAAGCTTCACATTTCTGCCTTTAAACCCTCCAAAATTTGGCCCCATTCACTTCCATTGTAAGTGCCTCACTGTAACCTTGATTTTTGCTTTTTTTTAAAGAAAAGGAGGGATGAGTCAAAATATTTTTTGTGATAATCAATATTATGCCACAAATGCTATCGATTGAGCTTAACTTGTATTGAACCCAGGATATTTCTTTAATATTTTGAAAAATTGTTTCCAAACCTTTGAGCCCAAAAGTATTTCAGTGAACCATCAGAAATAATGATACATTCATATCAGCTGTCTAATGCTTTTCTCTCACCACTAACACTCAATTTAAGAGACTGGGGGGGCTGTACTGAAGTCTGTTAGCATGAATCCACAATAAAGGAAGTAGACCTTTAAACCTTTAACCCCAAGCAACAATGAAAACTATTGGACAGAACTGTATTTCATTGGAACACCAGAGACATTTATGAAATACTAATGCACTTCTCCAAACACGAAACAAAAGTTAAGATTATGGGAGGTGAAGTTCTAAAAAAGCTCTGAACCTTTAACCCTTGAGGGAGGAATATAGCTTAAAGAAAAAAATCCATCACAGCAAAGGACACTTGGAAAAAATAAGCAGCCGAGATGGAGGTGCGTACAGTGCAAACCAAAATGTTTTGTTTTAAGCTTTATATTACAGAGCTGGACTTGAAATTGAAACTATATTTTCCTTCTAAATCTATTTTACTGAGAAAATGCCAGAGATTTCAAAGATAACTGCCGGTGCAGTAATTGTGTTGTTGTTCCTTTTATGCATACATACCAAGTTGAGCTAATATATTATTGTATAATAAGCATGGTCTTTTAGTTTATACATTTATAATTTACCTAATATTTCTACAATAATACTGTATATTTCATGTAAAAGTCTACACAAAGTTAATAAAACAATATGGCAAATAAATCAAAATTATTATCTCTCAAATCAAGGACAGTTTTGAAAAGTGGTCATGTTTTGATTCTTGCCAAAGAATTGTTTTGAATGTAAACCATTAAAGGTGATTGTTTGCTAATGTTTATTAGAAAAGGTTCTTTCAAACTAAAGTAATCCACACCTCTTAAATCTGTGAGGATTTAAGAAAGTAATCAAGAGGAAGAGAATATACCAGCTTGAGGCGTTTCGTATGAAATGCTAGAAAACTACCAGTTTGTAACACTTGGGACATTCTCCCTAGCAGCCACTAGAGGTTGCTAAAAGGATCAAGACTTAGTTTGAAGATGGGTTTTGGTTTATGTTGTGTCTGTGTTCTCTGTGTTCCCCTTGATTGATCCCGGCTGTGTCTTGTTACCCCTTGTTAGTTCTTGTGTATATATTGCCCTCCTGTTCTCTCTGTCTTTGTCAGTTGTTAACTTTCATGGATGTAATGGTTTGTTTTGTGTTCATGTGTTGAGTTCCCTATATTTATTTCTCTGCTATTTTTTTTTATTTAAAAAGCCTGTACTTAGATCCTCCTTCTCTTGCCTTGTTCCTGCATCTGTTACAGAACAATTAACCAAGACAATGGATCTAGTGGTTTTTCAGCTGTTTGATCTCAAACAAGGAGAGGGGACCATCGAACAGTATACAGAACAGTTCTGCAGTCTCACCCAGGTTCTCAATTGAGGAGATCTTTCACTCAAGGACTGCTTTCGTTTTGGACTCAATGAGCCTGTGAAATCCTGTCTGCCAAGAGGCAGATGTGATCTTTCCCTGGTTGAGTTTGATTATGCTTTGAGGCTCACATTCTCCCCTTACACTGTGGGGTATGACAGTAATCCCATGCCACTGCCCATGCCTGCCACAGTCAACGAGCTGACACCTCGGTCTGTCCCGGAGACCGCATCCTTGGCCATGGAGATCGTTCCCACAGCAGTGCTCCCGTCCGGAGGAGTAGAAGATCTCCTGCTCCCCAGTCGCTGCCAGCACTCGCGGCCACGGAGGCCGTTCCCCAGTCACTGCTGTCTAGTTCCCCGAGGCTGTCAAGTCCGTCCAGCCCCTGGTGACTTGAGCCTGTTTTGTCCCCTGTGACCAACCAGTCTGTTGCTCAATCCAGTGGTCAGCACCTGTCAGACACAAGCTACCAGTCTGTTCAGTGCCCAGCGGCCACCCACTTCCAGTATGATCCCTGACCAGAGGCCGTCATCCAGTCTGCTGATCCCTTTCCTGCAGTGAGTCTTCCACGCCTCCGGCTGCTCTGCCCCCTGGGTCTCCGCCTCCCTGGCTGCCAGACATTGCTCCCTTACTGGAGCCACTTCCCTGGCCATTGGTCTATGCCTGTCTCCAGTCCCACCACCGTCTTGTGTGTGTGTGTGTGTTAAAAAGCCTGCACTTGGATCCTCTTGCCTCGTTTCTGTTACACAGTTTGTTCAAACCAGCAGGAAAAACATTTTTATAAACCTGAATGATCATAATATTGAAGCTAAAATGTTTCCCACCTCCTATTCCAAGAAAAATGGCAACTGGACACACAGAGACAAAAAATATAATTGGCAAACCCTTGCATCTCTTTTTCCATGCCTTATTCCAGTTCTAAATGAGTGGTCAAATTCTCTCCTTAAATAAGAAACACATACTTGCAGGACTAATTCACCCAAATATGAAAATGCTGTCATTTACTCATATTGTTCCAAACCCATATGACCCCTGTGGAACACCAAGGAGAGGCATAAAGACAGCCTAGCCTCAGTCACCATTCACTTTCATTGTATGGAAAAAAAGATGCAATGGCAGTAAATGGTGACTGAGACCAACATTCTGCCTAACATCTCCTTTTACATCTAAAGAATACAGGAAGTCATACAGGTTGGAAAAACATGATGGTGAGTAAGAGACAGAGTATTCTTTTGAGTAATCTATCCCTTAAACACAACAATCCAAATACAATGACTAACCAGATATACCTGATATTAAACCACCAGGTAGGTTCAGGCAGTATAGCACATTTTCTCTAAGCCCGACCACAAGGGACCAAATGTTTCACCATTCAAGGTACAAACATGCTGTGGTCTGATTTCAGATATGCGAAGTTTAGCAATGGTTGCAAGCTAATTACGGGCTGTTGCTTCAGTTTAGTGGGCGAGTGTTATAAGCCCTTTTCAACACAACCTTGATTCACTGCACATTTAGGGGCCCAGTGTGGTTAGGTATTAGCTTTTAATTTAACAGTGGGGCCCCAAGTCTCAGCCATCATTCAGTCACACACATACATACACACACTCACATATATATGCACACTGATGGGACTTTGCCATTAGTCAGTCATCACACCACAGAATTGCAAAACAATTTAGCAGCTGGTTGGGGCTGTGGAGGAAATGCCACCATTGGGGTTAACCTCTTGGGCATTACTACCTCTTTTCTCCTTCAGAGTCCAGAATACATACAGTAAAAACCAATAGACATATGCTAATGTGCATGGAGTGGCTTCTATTTAGCATGTTAGAAGCAAATATTTTTTTATAATTCCAGGAGAAAATGTGAGTGGTGCTTGCCAATGCAAAAGTCACTGCCATGAAGCTAGGGTGTTATGGGAATTTGCCAGGGCATTGCAGTGATTGCTAAGATGTTGTAAGTAGTTGCTAGGGCATAGCTAGGGTGTTCTACGTGGTTGCTTTTTGGCCCAAGCCAAAAGAACACAATTCAAGTTTCTTTTCTGGCTCCTAAATATAACTCGGGTACCTCCTTCAATATAAGCCTACAGTATGTGGGATTTATTAACGTTCACTTTGTAATGTTTACATTCATTAACATTAACAAGTTTATAGTTGATCTAACTACCAATATAAAATGCTTATACGACTTTACCTGACACCCACACTACAAGTTTGAACGTTTAACTTACTGGCAGCTCAGCAGCTGTATACTCCCACCTTGACAGAGAGCAACCAGAACTGACTGCAGCAGAGATGCTGACGAATACGAACAGTCAGGCAGATATTTCCCCCAGGATGATCCGAGATCAGTCCACCTAATGCAAATAGTTCCAGTTTAATTTAATTCTGAGTGAAACGCAAAGATCTTAGGGGCCGTTCACTCCCTCTGCACTGTTTTCAATTGTTTTTCTATGTAAACATGCATTAGACGGACGTCAGTGACCATTGCGCCGCATCTCACTGCTTTTTCTGTGTCTCAAGCAGGAGTGCATGTCAGGCCATGTCATGTCAGGTTAAAAAGAACAGTAACTTTTAAAAACATGTTTTGAGACACCTGAGTTCTGTTTTGTTCGTTGTGCTGGGTAGAACTTTTAGCACACAAATGAAATAAAATATGTACAGTGTTACTGCTGTAATTATTACATACAAAGTATTTTAATGTAACGAATGAGTGATGTCACAGGGATAGTTCACCCAAAAATGAAAATTCTGTCATCATTTACTCTCATTTATCATTTACAGCCTCATGTTGTTCCAAACTAGCATAGAGCTTTTCACACTGCACTTAAAGGTGCTGTAAGCGTTTTTTATTTATTTAATTTTTTTTATGGAAAATTATGCAAAAAATTTACCGACTCTCTTAAAGATATTAATGAAATAAGTGTACTGAGATATCTCACCGGTCTCTGTGACAGCTGTGGACTTTGTAAACAGCAAACAAAAATGTGTCCATGAGCTGCGGACATTGACGCTTTTCACCTGGTTTGAATAGTGTTGTATTGGAAGTGGATCATTGAGGCTATGATTAATAATGTTTGTCAGATGAGGGCGGTATTATGCCACTGTTGAATTTGACAGCCACAGGAACAATGCTGCTTTTTTGCTCGATTTTGGTCTCAAAATTATCTTTGGAGGGCGGGGTTTTGGAATGAGGGGCGTGGTTAATTAAACGGCTCAGTCACGTGAAAGCTTCAGAACGCTAAAATCGCTTACAGCACCTTTAACGTTAACGTCTTTTAAAACACCGGCGGCCAACATTTCACACTTGTAAGTTTGAAATGGGGTTTGCACCGCTTTTTACCCGTGGTTATGAAACCCTGCTCCGGAGCAGGGTTAGCACCGCATATGCGGGGATAACCCCGCATTGTGGTGACAAAGGTATGCAATGTGAACCGATGCAGTGTTAGAATTTTTCAGAAAGTTCTTCAGCAACACACAACGAATCATATTATACCTCAGTGAATACCTTTGCACAGTCGCTGAATCTTGTATGCACTGTTTACGTTCTCCGTCTGAGGGAAACCAGTAAGTGTCAAACAGTGAGCAGGTTTACATGCACACCAATACGCTGATTACTCAAAAAAAAAGAAAAAATCAGCTTATGTAAAAAATCTGACAAAGCAAGAAAACCGTGTTTACATGAGATTTTAAATAATTGTGTTATTCTCTGCTTTCGACATCAAACCATGAAGAGACATGTGCTCAACACGTGCGTACGCTGGATAAGCCGCTGAGAACACCGGTAAACAAAAAGAGCAAAAAAATCCATAATGTTTTTGAGAAGCTCTTTCCCCCAAACTCATCCCAGTATGGCATGATGACAGACTGCAGACCTTCTCTCCTTTCCTCCCCTTCATACTTCCCTCTCTCTACTCCCCGATGGGGCAAGTAAAAACTAGAGATGGAGCCATTAATCTCCTGTCAAAGTAGATTATACTTTATTCCAAAAGGCTAAATAAGGTTAAAGACATGCTTCACTTGCTGAAAGGCTGATTTTAACAGCGAGCACACACAAAGAAGTTACTTGGGTTTGTTAGCATTTATCAGTCTTAAACGATGGGATGGCATTCTTCTTGCCTGATAAGACAAATGTGAATTCTGACACTGACAAAGAGCCCTAAAATGAATGTTGAAAAGGCTCCATGTGGTTAAAAAAAGGACAGATAGTTCAACAGACAAATTACTGATCCATCACTGCCTGTCGTTTGCACCTTGGCTGACAGTGACACATGTTGTCAAAATGTTACAGAATGAGATGGAACATGCAATTGGAGCCAAACGTATGAACATGTTCAGTTCTTTTTTCACCGTGTAAGGGCAAACTGCTGTATTTACATCTAAATGAGAAGCTGACACGGACTCCACGAACAAAGCTTGCGTGATAACCGCAAATATTCGGATTCGCTGACGTGCACAGACCTTAGCAGGGGCAGGGGTGAAAGGAAATGGTCAGCTTAAAAGGGCACCTTTACATTTGTGAAGGGCACCTTTAGATTTGTGAACGAAAGCCCCCGTTCTGTGCACGTCAGTGTTCGGATTTATGAGGAAGCCAAAAACTATTGCAAGTCCTCATGATGGCTCCAATAAAACCGACTGATGACAACTGAAAAAGACAATAAATATGTGTTCAAAAGAAATAAGCTGTAATTTATGTAGCAGAACACTGCTTGCCAACTGGCCGAAGATGTGATTAATTTCTTCATCAAAAGCAGTAAAGATATTTAGGTCCACAGTTTTTGAAGCCCTTCCAACTGTACAAGTAAATTGTCTTGTGATAGGTTTTGAACTACAACACCCGTTAAATCACAGGTATTTGCAGGTATGAATGTTGAAATTAAAGGAATATTCTGGGTTCAGTACAAGTTAGGCTCAATTGACAGCATTTAAGGCATACTGCTGATTATCACAAAAAATTATTTCGACTCGTCCCTCCTTTTCTTTAAAAAAAAAAAAAAGAATGTGAATGTGGCCAATTTTTGGAGGGTTTAAATGCAGAAACGTGAAGCTTATAATTTTATAAAAGCACTTACATTAATTATTTTGTTAAAACTCATGTATTATTTGAACTGTAAAGTTGTTTAAATCATCATTCAAACAATCACAGTGTAGGTTGGAAAAAATATGTGAACCCCTAGGCTTATGAAGTCTAGTTAGAGTCAGGAGTTTGCAAACCTGGCATCTAATTAATGAAATGAGATAAGAGGTGTGGGTTAGAGATACTTTGACATATAAAAAGCACTCAAACATTTTGAGTTTGCTATTCACAAGAAGCATCTGCTGACGTTGACCATGCCTCGCAAAAAAAAAAGCTTGAAAGGGTTACAAAGTTATCTCGAAGAGCTTACAAATTCATCTGCCCACAGTTAGACAAATTGTCTATAAATGGAGACGATTTAGTACTGTGGTCACTCTCCCTAGAAGTGGACGTCCAGCCAAAATGGGTCAAAGGGCACACTGCTGGATGCTCAATGAGATAAAAAAGAACCCCAGAGTGACAGCTAAAGACTTGAAGGAATCATTGGAACTGGTTAACATCTCTGTTCATGAGTCTACTATATGGAAAACATTAAACAGGCATGGTGTCCATGACAGGACACCACGTAGGAAGCCACTGCTTTCCAACAAAAGCATTGCTGCGTGCATGAAATTTGCCAAAGACCGACTTGACACTCCACAACGCTACTGGGAAAATGTTTTGTGGACTGATTAAACTAAGGTTGAATTGTTTGGGAAGAACACGTAGCACTGTGTATGGCGTAAAAAGGGCACTGCATACAAACATGAAATCATCATCTCAATGGTGAAGTACGGTGGGGGGAGCACCATGATTTGGGGCTGCTTTGCTGATTCAGGGCCTGTATCGTTTGCCATTATCGATTGGAAAATATCTTATAGAATAATGTGAAGGTGGCTGTGCGCCAGCTGAAGCTCAGTAGAAGTTGGGTGATGCAGCAGGATAATGACCCTAAACATAGAAATAAATCCACTGCAGAATGGCTTAAATTTTCTTTTCTTTTCT
This sequence comes from Myxocyprinus asiaticus, assembly GCF_019703515.2. Lineage (NCBI taxonomy): Eukaryota > Metazoa > Chordata > Actinopteri > Cypriniformes > Catostomidae > Myxocyprinus > Myxocyprinus asiaticus. The sequence goes on from NC_059352.1 coordinate 13,825,960, forward strand.
TTTTCTTTTTTTATATCAAATAAAAATCCACCTTTTAGAGGGGCCCAGTCAGAGCCCAGACCTTAACCCAATAGAGATGCTATGTAATGACCTCAAGAGAGCCATTCACACCAGACATCCTAAGAATATAGCTGAGCTGAAGCAGTTCTGTTAGGAAGAATGGTCCAAAATTCCTTCTGAACATTGTGAAGGTCTAATCTGCAGCTACCTGGAAATGCTTGGTTGAGGTTATTGCTGCTAAAGGAGGATTGACCAGTTATTAAATCCAAGGGTTCACTTACTTTTTCCACAGAATGTTTGACTGTTTAATGGGATGTGTTCAATAAAGACATGAAAGATTATAATTGTTTGTGTGTTGTTAGCTTAAGCACATTGTATTTGTCTATACATATGACTTTGATTAAGATGAGATCATATTTTATGACCAAATAATGCAGAAAACCAGCTAATTCTAAAGGCTTCACATACTTTTTCTTACCACAGTGTATAGAACCAAGTAAGATGTTCAACGGGTCCTATTTTTGTATTCCACATGGTATACAATACTTTATTTACCAGTCTTTATACAAACATATAATACTGGGCATATACTGTGTTTTCCATGACTGACTATCCATGTCCTTCCTTATATGGCAAATTTACATACAGTTATATAAAACTAGAGGGAACTAGACTTTGTTTTTGGTAATCCTGTACCATTTCTTTAAATTAAAATTCTTGCAAGTAGCAGTTGCAACATTTTATAGTTAAGGGTTTTAGTGGTTTAATTTAGCAAGATGTGACGATGTAATAATGATTGCATGCTTTGGTGGGATAATTTTCAGCATAATAAACTTGCGGCTGCCTGTAAATCAAGAGTGACTTTAAACTTCTGCACAGCTAGGCTACTTATTACATTGACATTTTTGTGGGGGGGTTTGTTTTGTTTGAGTTTTGTTGACAATGCAGTGAATAGAGGAAATGGTCCTGTTAATCTTGTGCCCAGCCCAAGATGTGGCAGTAACAATTACATTTTTATACTTGTAGAATGTCTTATATACATTAAATTTAATAAACAAAGCAGAACAATCTAAACACCAAGAGGGTCTCTGACAGTAACCTGAGAATGTGAAATAAGAAATGTGTGATGAAAAAAGCCTTAAACACAAACTCACACAAATCACAAAGCAACCCCCCCCCCCCAAAAAAAAAACACAAATGAAAATGCTGTCATTATTTACTCACCCTAATGTTGTTCCAGACCTGTATGACTTCCTTTCTCTAATGGAACACAAAAAGATGTTAGGCAGAATGTTAGTATAAGTCACCATTCACTTTCATTGTATAGAAAATAAAGCAATGAAAGTTAGTGTTGACTGAGGCTAACATTCTTCCTAAACATCTCCTTTTCTGTTCCACGAAAGAAAAAATGCATTTGTTTGGATGAAACAACACGAGGATGAGTAAACGATTACAGTTTTTATTTGTGAGACTATCCCTTTAAAACCTAATTCTAAATGGAATGAATTACAGCTTCAAATAAAATGTTAAAACAATTGCAGCTTCTTTTATAGCTTCAACAGTTTGGCACTGCCCTCAAAGCCCTGTTGTTATTTTGAGGGCCATCTCAAGGCTGGTCAGGGACCCCATGCATCTTCTGCTCTATGTTCAAGAAGCAGCTTTAGTTGGAGATAATGCACAGTTTCCACAAATGGCGCTGCTGCCTCTGAGAGCTCAACCAGCACATGCAGTGGGTACAAAAATCCAGACCCCCATATTCATCCTCACCGACCCCTCTGTATTTTTACTCTAATGGTCTGGACTCATCTGAAGGCCAAAGGTAATTTGATGCGCTCTGCAGTAATATAATGAGCATGGTGTTGCTGATAATTGGTCCACTAAGGTGCAAGCAGACAAGAGAGAATACAATGATGGATTACAAAACTACTGAGGACTGCTAAAGCCTTAAAGATACAGAAAATAATCTGAATGAGAAGCAGAAAATCTGGTAGGACAAGAAATTCCTTAAGCCAATGCAGACATTGCAAATACAGAGGAAAGACAGTCAAAACAATGTATGCTATGAACTGTCTTAACAGTTTTCTGTCAGATGGTAAACAAACAGAAATACAAGTCCACATTGAAATCTTGGATTCAAAATCTAATTTAAACCTGGAAATAAATAAGTGTTAAAGATACAGAATATGAAGAAGAAATGTTTAAAAGAATGTTCCACGTTCAAAATTATTTTGACTTGGCCCTTGTTTATTTAAAAACATTTTTTTTTTTTTAAATGGTTACAGTAAGGCACTTACAATGGAAGTGAATGGGGCCAGTCCATAAACGCGTAAATATACACCGTTTCAAAAGTATAGCCACAATATGTAAAAATTGCACATGTTAACATGATTTTAGTGTAATAAAATAATTTACTAAGTTAGTTATAGCCAATGCCAAGGTTACAAGGGTTCGTTGCATGACTGGAAATAACTTTACACAGGTAAGGTTAGTAAGTGGTTTTATTACACTAAAATCATGTTAACACGTATAATGTTTACATCATGTGGCTATACTTTAAATAAAATTCTTGCTTTTTTCAAATAAAGGTGGGAGGAGTCTAAATTACTTTTTGTGGAAATCAACATTATGCCACAAACACTGTTATTTGAGCTTAAAGGGATAGTTCACCCAAAAATGATTCTCTCATCATTTACTCACCCTAATGCAACCCCAGATGTGTGACTTTCTTTCTTCTACTGAACACAAACAATTTTTTTTTTAGAAGAATATCTCAGCTCTGTAGGTACATTAAAATGCAAGTGAATGGTGACCAGACTTTTGAAGCTCCAAAAATCACATAAATCTTCACTTTCACATTCTTTCACATTTTGAAAGTGAAAGTGGAGATTTATTGTTAAAAAAAAAAAAAAAGGACATAGATATTTATCTTCTTCTCACCCACACCTATTAAATCATTTCTGAAGATATGAATTAAACCACTGGGGACATATGGACTACTTTTATGTGGCCTTTATGTGATTTTTAGAGCTTCAAAGTTCTGGTCACCATTCACTTCTGCAGAAGAAAGTCATACACATCTGGAATGGCATGAGGGTGAGGAAATGATGAGAGAATTTTCATTTTTGGGTGAACTATCCCTATAACTTGTATTGAATGTGTAATATTCCTTTAAAATTCTGCACTATTTCTAGGTCACTAATCAAACAAGCAAATTTTTGACATTAAACATAATAAATCCTTTGTTGAAAAGTTCTTTCCTTCCATTAAAGCACACAAGATGCTTAGTGGGACATGTATAAATCATACTGCGATAAAATAGATAATCAGGATTTACATAAACATTTAGATATTCAAATGTGATAGAAATTCTATTTGATGAGATTAAAAGATTACTTCAAATTGTCCAACATCTAAATTCCAAAGTAGAATTGGCAAGGTAACCTGTCTCAAACTATACATAATGGCTGGTCATACACCTTTAAACTTCATTTTATCTCTACAGTTTTATAAAAAACTGTGAACTAATGGGAAATCTTCAAATCTCAGCCTGGGACACAGTTACTGGACTTTTTTTTTTTTTTTTTTTTTAAACAGACCAAGAAGTATGGGAACAAACTTTGAAAAGATTTGAGAAGATACAAAAAAAGTCCTCCTCTTCAAAAGCAGTTTGCATTTTGCAAGCGTTCTTTTAAAGAATTACTAATTAAAAAGCAATTACAGATGACAACAACCGTGAGGAGGAAGGAAAGCAAGCCGACCTTTGACATGCTGTACATTATACCATGACTAAAGGCAACAGCCATTTACACATCAAAGCAGAGTCTGATAAAGAACAGAGTACTAAAATTTGCTCTGTGGAGAGCAAGTCTGACAGATCTGGTGTGTCCATATATTATACTAACACGAGTATTATCAGCTTTTATCTCTGCCTGAAAAATTGACCATTTAGGGGGCTGGATGTGTAGGAGAACCCTTTTTGGGGCGCACTATTCATTTTGTGTCTTTATGCTCCTACGCCTGATCAATCATTCAAGCATGATTGACCAAAACAAACAGTGTGAAAGTCCACATTCCTCTCTTTCAACAAGCTCATACTGAATGGGCAGAGCAAAGCTATTTGTCCACCAAGAAAAGGATCAAACACTCACTGAATGTCAGAGAGCGAGTCAACCTTATTGTAAGTACTGCTGATATATTACTTACTGAACTCTATAGAACCCAATCCCACCCAAACATGTGCTGCAAAATTCATGTTGTGCAGTTAATTGAATTCAAATGTTAGGAAATTGGTTAGCTGATTAAAGGGATATTTCACCTAAAAATGAAAATTCTCTCATCATTTACTCACCCTCATGCCATCCCAGATGTGCATGACTTTTTTTCTTCTGCCGAATACAAAGATTTTTTACTAGAAATCTCCACTTTCTTATTTTGTTTTTATCCATTCACATTCTTTGCACATATCGCCACCTACTGGGCAGGGAGGAGAATTTTTAGTAAAAAAAAAAAAAAAGTACTTAAATATTGATCTGTTTCTGACCCACACCAATCATATCGTTTCTGAAGATATAGGCTCTTCAGAATTGCATACTACTTCTGCCATATATGTCTATAGCAGAAATAGTAATAGTAGTATTGTAGTATGCAATTCCAAACTTGGCCATGGATTTAACCACTTGAGTCATGTGGAACACATTTGTGCTGCCTTTATGTCCTTTTTGTACCTTCAAAGTTGTGGCCACCATTCACTTGCATTGCACGGACCTACACAGCTGTAATATTCCACTAAAAAGCTTCGTTTGTGTTGAGATAGGGCTGTGGACCTTTAGATAAAGTGAAATTAAGTCTCTGCCTTACATGCTTGAAGCCAGCGTATGGTCAATGTATCACTTTGAAGTTTATCTATGTTTACCCCACTATAGTATTACCACAAAAAAGTGGTTAATAAAGCTGAGGAGGATAAAGCTTTGTTAAGTATCAACAGCATTCATGACTGTTTGTGTAAATTGTTTCAATGTTTGACAGCTTTAGGTGTGGCTCACTGTGAAATTTACACAGTAATGTTGACAATAGTTCTGTACTGCCACCTGCAGGATGACTTTAAAAAACAGCCTCTATCCTCTTTCAGTATTTACTGACTTTTAAGACAGCCACAAACTGTAAACATCTTTAATTATAAAACTATAATTATCTATAATACTGCAAAATGTCACTTTGTTCACAGGCTAAGACTTCCAAGTAACTTTGTAAATGACCATGATGACAACACCCAGACAGAATAACTAAAAATCAGTACATAAATCACTTCAGACTGGATGTTGGCCACATTGAGACAGTTTATTGAGTAAAGTAATAACTACAGTAATGTTTTGTTTAGGCTCTTAAGCTCATATTTCAGTGATTAGCACATAAGTTTACTACATAAAAAAAAAAAAAAAATCATAATACAATGTTGTAAATTGTCAAATTAGGAAATATTTAAAAAGCCCTGAAAAATAGAGCTACAAAAACAGGATGAATACACAAAGGAAAGCGAAAATCAATTTTATACAGGCACACATCGCCATATCCACAAAATAAAGGGTTAGTCAGAATAAGCTTGTCCAGGAATATTACATCAGTTCATTAAGCCTAGAATGAGCTGCCAACAGAATAGTTCATCACTGTGTATTCACAAATTCCTTTGATTAGTTGTTCATTCTTTTGCTTTCAGTCCAGCTCATTGAAACGCGCAAACATGGCCTTCCGAACTGCCTGCTTGTATGTTGCATGATCCCAGACAGGCTCTTTTTTCTTCCGCTTTAGTAAATAAGAGATAAATAAAAAGTTAATTCACATATAGATGACTATCATAGTTCAATACACAAGCAAGACAAGAGGTAAAGACACTCACCTCAGTAGTGTCTAGACCTAAACCTGGTCTCTCACTGCCTTTATGACTGCCCCTGGAACACCACACAACATGTTCTGGTTAATAGCTAAATTAAGAAACAAGCTGTCAACATATTGATGTAGATCACCTAGGATAATTAACCAAAAAAACAAACACCCACACACACACACACAGAGCTCCACTAAATGGAATGAGCCATTAAAGTGTCTGTACACACACACACACACACACACACACACACACACACACACACAAAATGACTGTTCATATACAACATTTCTACAGAAAAGCCTAAAATGAAATGAAGGGCATTTTCAGACCTGTACCTCATTTGCTTTGTTCTGAAACAGGGGCTAAAATTGTTAAAATGTTGCATTTTCTTCTTGGTACAGTTTGCTTTCACAAGGCAACATTTCAAAATGAACCAAAACTGTGTCAACAGTTGACACATGTAAGCAAACTGTCCCTTTATTGGATTGTGCGCTGTTCCGGGATTTAGCTCCAACATTGATAATACCTGTAAAAACTGTCAACCGTTACATATGTTTGAGTGTTGTTTGTCACGCTTATGCAAAACGTCACCGCATGGTACAGAAAGCGCATTCAAGTCAGAGGTTGCATGGCGAAAACACTTTGACACACGGACGACATGAGTTGTAAAATGTACATCATTATTTTTATCCATTTTAAATCTGTACATTTATTTTTATCCGTCATTAGTTGCTTTTGCATTATTCCTGCATTTAAAAGTGCCTTTTTACACACGCGCGCACACACACAAAAACAGCAGAGAGAAGCCCTGGAGAAAGAAAATAAAAATAAATTAGCTGTCAAAAACACTGTCTTACCTGTGTTCTGCCGCTATCTGAGAGAAACGATCGTACTAAAATTACCTCATGAATTATAAAACAGCTATTTTAAACATGCAACTATATCTAATATAGTCGCCAAAAGGCAACAGTATATACACGTATTGATGATGAATTACAGAAAAGTGCTGACCTACAGATGTCTTCTCCAAAGATCCATCAGGTATGTTCATGGTTTTTATAGGTATATTGTTTGGTTCCTTGGTCCGTTGGGTCAGACTGCATTCTCGCCAAAAGTGAACCGATCCAGAGTTCGTTTGCAATCGGTCCGATTGTTTTGGTGCGGATCCGAGTGCCATGTTTATATATGCCTAAACTAACCAAAATAAGGGAGAAAACGCACCAGGTTCCGAAACAAATGCTCCAAACGAGCCAGGTATGAAAACGCCTTAAATGTATTAAGATCCAACATTCACAAACCTTGAGCTGCCAGCCCATGTGTTTTGCTGCTTTCTTCTTTTTGTTTCAGGTGAACCATTTGACTCCTTCATTTTCAACTATAAGGACAGGGGTTCAGAATGAAGGTGCATGGTAAAACATTTAATTTCAGAATTTATTGAGAGAAGTTGAGAAAATCTTCATAATCTATACACTACACCATAAACTATAAGTAAAATAAATTTATGGAAGCACATGCCGACCCAAGCAAAACACCATTTACATTCCATAAACAATTTATTTATAGAGCTTTAAATGATGCAGCCATGTATAATTGATAGGGAAAAATACCTCTTTTTCCTGGTTTTCTAAAGCCTCCAGCTCTCGTTTAGATTTTTTGATTTTCATGTGTATCTCCATATTTTGCTAAAATAAGATAAGACAAAATGCAGAGGTGAAAACACACAAGGATTCTGTTGTGCAAACCTGAGCAGGGCTTGAAAGGACCAAATACTATGTTCTTCAAGGGGCTAAATAATCCAGTTTAATAATGAAACTTTAATGCCAAGTCAATAAACCAACCAGGGTGTATTTTATGGAATTACAGCAATAAATTAACACACACAAACACACACACACACACACAGAGTACAACTTGCCTAACCTACATCTTACAGTCTTGATTCTCTTAATGTGTCAGATTAAGCATTAATTTTCAGTCATGAGATCGGTCACCTTGTGCAAGTCTGAGAGCTGTTGGTGCCGGATCAGAGCGTCTTTATTGGGGAACTGTCTCCTGCACAGCAGACATGCCATTTTCTTCCAGTCTGTCAACCTATCTTCCTTCTCCTCCGCCTGTGACTTGTTTTTGATGGGCAGCAGGGCTTCCTGCTTCTCGTGTTTCTCTTCTTCCTCTTCGTCGCTGCCTGCCCCATAGTCGGCCGCCAACATTCCAAGAGAGCCCATGGGGCGCTGCCAACAGAGAAAGAGGGGTGCTTTCATCTTCAATGACACTCGCTGTAAATCTTCTTTAGTGTGGGTTATTAAATAGCCTATATCAAATCAGGGTCAAGCTGATGTGTTGCCCTTTTAGCCATTTGTGAAAAGTGAGCTTGTATATTATATGGTGTGTGTTTTGAATAGAAAGACTGTAAACTCTCACCTTTGATGCCTTTTCCTCTTTCTTTAGAGGGGCGAGAGGTTTTTTGAATAAATCGTCTCCACCCACCTTTTTGAATGCGGGAACAGTATGGAATAAATCACAGACATTAAATTTGTTTGAAGTACAGTACACCTATGACTGGTTGAATAATGAACTAGAGTTTTTGAAGAGAATGTGAGAAGAAAAACAAAAAAATTCCAGACAAAAAGACAGTCAAAGCGGTCTGACCTTCCTTTCAAATATGGCAAATGCTGCATCAGCAGCCTTGGAAGGCTTTTGGTCATCTCCTCCAGACTTGAGGATAGGGGAAGGAGCTCGAACACTCTCTTTCTGCTTGTTCTGGATTTTTGCCCATCGCTCCATGTCTTTCATTATCTGATAAGCAGATCCAAGATTACCACACAGATCTTACAAAGCGCTAGTTGTTGTTAGTTTCTATTGACTTTCCTTTTTCATTTCTAATAAGGGACACAATAGCACTACAAGTACATACTTCATTGTGATGGTAGCAAACCTTAAATGCTGCTAAACTTTTGGGCTTCTCCTCCTTTTCCTTCTCTTTCTTTTCAGCTCGTGGGGTCGTTTCCTCTTCCACCCGCATCTCTGGCACGGCCTCTACAGCTTGCTTTACTTCCTCCTCTGTGATAGCCATGGCAATTACCTCACCAACAGCTGCCACGGGGACACTAACAATGGGAGCTGGCTCCTGAACGTCAACAGAAGAGTTTTGGACTGGTATGTAGGTCTTGGAGGTACTGTCCCAGTACAGGTACTGCTGATTCTGAGCATTGTAGAAATACTACAAAAGCAACAAAAAATAAATATATTTCAGCCAGGAATTAATCTGACATATTTTCTTTTCTAATTACACCCAGCAATCAGATCAAATAAAGGGGGCAATTTCTATACTCACCCTTGAGTTTGGATCATAGTACAGGGTTGTCTGAGGGTCATAATAGAAGCCCGATGTAGCATCATAAAGGAAGGCAGACAAATCTGGAGCCTCAGATCCTGCAGAAACTAGATTACCGTAAAACAAATTATTAGCAGAGATTAGACAAAACGTGCTAAATTTAAGCCAGCTAGTACTCTCAACCAAAACATTTTAGAGCAATAAACATGTAGTAAATATTACACCAACAAAAAGTACCATTTTATTACCATGTTTTTGGAGATAGTACCAGGGAAATACAATGCTTGTTTTTTTTACATGTACCCTGGTATTTCCATGGCATATGTAGGCAGTACATTTCACACAGAAATAAGAACAACATAGCTGCAAGCAGCAATGACTGGGGCCAGCCCCACTGGCATTCACTTAGCACAACACAAGAGCTCTAGTAGAACAGAGGCACAACAGTAAAACTAGCTGAGGCGGAGTTCTTTTGAACCACAGTCCAGAGCTTTAACCACTGCACAACTTAAATGACAAATCTAAAAGACGCCAAAGAGACATTCCAAGTTGTGAGTACCAAATTATTGCTGAGAAAATTTTATTGTTATAGCCAAGTGAATTTGAATTGAAACAGGAATTATGCAGTGAAGTAAAGCCTACTTGTAGTAAGCCTAATGTGAAGACTCAAAGGTCAAGAGAAGTACAGTTTTTAACATCATCCTTTGACAATCAACACAATGTTTTGAAATTTAGTCCAGAGATTTAACCACTGGGCCACTCAGATGACATCTCAGCACACAAATGTGTTGGTTAGCATGCCAATGCCTACGGATAGCATTGTAATAAATTAGCCTTAAAAGACCGAACACCCTACAATTAGCATGCTGTATGCTAAGCTATCATAGTATGTTAACCATGCTAAACAGACAATTTTCTTTTGAACTATAGGTGACACCATCTTCAACTGCTCAGGTTCCCCTCAGGACATGATGTTAAAGATGCATACCAATTATTATATATATATTTTTTTAAATCCAACAAAGTCTTAAAAAGAATAAATTTATATTAAAATTCAAAATGGCCTAGAGGCAATATGTCTGACATTGTAAAAATTAGGATCATCAAATGCATTATGGCCTAAGGAATCCACAGATATTAGGACAAACAGGTAAAAAAAGTTTGAGGTAGAAATAACAATATTTCAGATTTTTTGTCCCATAGAAGGGCGCCGTCACTAAAACTGACATGCACCCTCAGATCATGGTCCTAAAAAAGCACACCAAATTTCAATAGACCAAAGCATTGCCAAGTCATACTACAGTCTCACTTCCTGTTTCATGTCGACATTAACTTTGCATTGGCGCAACTTGAACAGTAGCACAAATCAAAATTCTGTTTGGTCAGTTATCTGCTGCTCAGTCTGAAGACCATCTGAGCAAATTTTCAGGAAAATAAGAAAGAAAAAATGATAAACTCCACAATCCAAGATGGTGGACACTGTAATAGGCGGGGTTTTAATGTAAGGGGTCCATTACAATTATTCTGAGGAGAGAAATTAGACAAAAAAAATTCTAGGACAAACAGTTCAAAAGACATGCGCAAAAAAAAAAAAAAAAAAAAGTGCATAAAGAGTACAGAGTTCGCCAAAGAAACCTCAAATTTGGTCTGGGATCTATTCATACCCACTCCATCATCATTTTCCTATAAACAGTTCATAGGTCTGCCATTCACTCCCATGGCAGAGGAATAATAATGAGAAAACTAACAAATACCCCTTCGGGGCTTGGTCCTTAATTATTTCCATTGAAGCATCTTATTAAATGCATCGTAATTCAAATAAATTGCCTGTCCTCTATTAACATGGCACATTTTCAAATGCTTCATAAAATTGGTCCCTTTAAATTGACTAGTGTTGTACCATAGCTGTATGCATCAGAGGTGTCCGCAGGGAGAGGTGCAGGGAGAGCAGGTTCAGGTAAAGCTGCAATCTGGTGCTTTGCTGTCTGGACTGGCTGCACCATTGCTGATGTCTCAGAATACATGTCCTACACAGAGCCAGAGAGTCAATTACAGTCCAAAACCAATATATTTACAGGCTTAAAGGGAGTTCATCCAAAAACAAAACTTCTATCATATTTACTCGCATTCATGTTGTTCCAAACCAGTATGACTTACTTTCTTCCATGAAACGAACAAAGTGAAAGGTGACAGACCATCATTCTGCCTAACAACTTATTTTATGTTGCAAGGAAGAAAGAAAGTTGGTTTGAAACAATATGATGGTGAGTAAATGACAGAATTTTCATTTTTTGGTAACTATCCCTTTAAATTGCACTCCCTGTCTCATTCACATGTCTTTGTGCTTGTATAAAACATCTTCACCTGTGTTAAGCTTGAATTCAGCATTGCAGCTGACGACAATGTGGTGTCTACTCCCATCAGGTCACCTGCAGAAAATTACAAACAACAAATGACATGAATAAACAGTATTACCTTCAAAGAGTGAACTTAGCATCATATAAGTTAACTTGTAATATAGGTCACAATAACATAATAGATTAAAGGGATAGTTCAACCAAAAAATAAAATTCTCATTTACTCACCCGCATGCCATCCCTGATGCATATGACTTCCTTTTTCAGCAGAACACATTTGAAGAAAAATAGAAAAATATCAGCTCAGTAGGTCTTTATAATGGAAGTGGATGGAAACACAATTTTTGATGCTCCAAAAAGCACAGACAATCAGCATTAATGTCATCGTATGACTCCAGTGGTTAAATTAATGTCTTATAAAGCGATATGATCGCTTTTGGTGCAAAAAGATCAATATTTAAGTATAAATATTAAATAACTATAATCGCTTCCATTAAGCAGCGGTATGCGCATTCACGAGAGAGCTGAGCTCACGTGGTCTCTCGTGTGATGTATTGGCATTGGCATGTTCACGCGAGAAGTGAGCAAATTTAAACAAAGATGTCAGAAGATTTGGATTTAAGAGGAGATACAAGTTTTTGCACAGCCATATTTATTGAACCTGAGTACTCTGACCGGAAGCACAGGGAGATGGAGGAGTCTGGACCAACAGCAGCACAACAACAAGCCTCAGAGAGACAGAGAGCTCAGGAGATGTGGTGGTACACATGTAGCAATGCCAGGCAATGCCAACAGAGGTAGAGAGTGTCTGGTGCAACGAATGGAACGTTTCATGCCATCGCTGGAAAGGCAGCGTGACCTCAGCCCTCTTGTGAACGCGCATACTGCTGCTTACCGGACACGATTATTTATAATTAAAAAGTACTTAAATATTGATCTTTTTTGCACCAAAAGTGATCGTATCACTTTAAGACATTCATTTAACCACTGGGGTCATATGATGTTAATGCTGATGGTCTATGCTTTTTGGAGCATCAAAAATCGTGTGACCATTCACTTCCATTATAAGGACCTACTGAGCTGAGATATTTTTCTATATTTTTCTTCAAATGTGTTCTGCTGAAGAAAGGAAGTAATATACATCTGGGATGGCATGAGGGTGAGTAAATGATGAGAGAATTTAAATTTTTGGGTGAACGTTCCCTTCAAGAGATGATAATAATATAGCTGGAGAATGCATACCTTGCATAGCAGGTGCAATGCCCATAGCTGTATGAGAAGGCTGAGGATAATATTGCTGCTGTTGATATTGATGTTGTTGCTAGAAAAAGTAAAATTGGAAATAATTTCTGAGAAAAGGGAAAAAACTTCTCAAAGAATTTTTGCAACAGCTTCATTGACCTACCATCATAACATCTGGAGGGAATCCCAGGAGAGAAGTGTTCGACTTATCATTGTCCCTCCTATAGCTTTAGAAATAAACACTATTAGACAGGGACCTCAAAACAAGGTTATTATAGTTTTGCATTTTCAAACCAGTTTTCATTTTATATCGTTTTCAAATTTGCTATAAATTTCAGTTTAGTTTTAGCTAGTTTCATTAATGACTTTGTTAGTTTTAGTTTAGCCTTACATCTCCTTTTGTGTTCAATGGAAGAAAAAGTCATACAAGTTTGGCACATCACATGGATAAGTAAATTATAACAATTCTCATTTTTAGGTGAACTGTCCCTTAAAATGTTTCCTCTGTAAACTGAAAGCAGCAAACCCATGTAATGCTTATTATAACTTCCATATATTCCCGCCATTGTAAGTAATGTTGACTAAATAGCTGACTTGACTGAGACTTACTTTTGGTTCTTCAGAGGCTTTGCTACCTCAGCATATACTCTGACCCCATCAACCATGATTGGACGGGGTTTGGTTAGCAGCTCAACCAATCGGGTAACATGCTGTGTTAGGGGGGAAAAAAAGTGAATGGTACCATTACTAATGGACACACACCTATAGAATTAATCTTTCCAAAACTTTGTGGTAGCTGCCATAATCCCATTAAATTACAGAACACAGTACCTCATGTGAGTCCATATCGACAAAGCAGAAGCATTTGGATCCAGGTGACTTCCCTTTGACCAGACGGACGTTACGCTCATCCAGGTAAGCAAATGGATCAAGTGCCTTCAGTATGGTCTCCACAGTGGTGGTGGGCAGTATGTTCTTAATGATCATCGCTAAAAAACGAAAGACATGAGTTATATATTAAACACTGCTTTAAGCATCTAATGTGTAAAAGGAACTTCCAGGTCACAACACTTTACACAAGATGCTGAAAAATCTATTAATTATAAATGAAAAGCAGGCAGACACCTTCTATTCTGTTTGCACTGTTAACTTCTGGCATTGCTTTCCTTTAAGAAAATATAATCCACAGTTACAAGCTCCTTACTTTTGCTCTCCTTGAAGACTGGATCAGAGTGATGCTGGTTTTGACGTGAGGATCTCTGATTGCCCCATTCCTCAGCGTGTTGCTCCGCCTCCTGCTGCTGTAACTGTTGGTCCACTTGTTGTTGCCATGCTTCAGGAGTTAAGTTGGAGCTCCTCTGCCACACACCTTGAGAGACGGGGTCCTGCACAGGCTTGGCAAGGGGTTCCTCCTTTACGCTGTGTGGCGGTGGTGGGACTGGATTTGGTAACAAACCGACCTCGCTGACTGGGGCAGCATTAATTGGTGGTTCATGATGCTGATATGCAAATGACAGCAATCTTATTAAATGTATGGATTTCACACACAGAAATGAACAGATTCCTTCACTTTTTAAATCAATCATAGCTTTATGAGCTTGCAATATTCAGCATACTCTTCAAAAAAACAAAAAAAAAGAAACTCACCTGTTCTTTTATGTTTTTGTCAGGCTGGATATATTTCAGCAGAGCAGTCTTGTCACCAACCTTAACAGACCCCTGGAAAACAGAAAGAGAGTAAGCATTTCAATGCTAATTGACTGCAATCCCCCACAAAAACCAACCAAAAACATGGAGTGTCTCCCAGAAAGCCCAGTAGACAGATTTGCCTGTCTTGAGGCCATACATTCAAGCAAGTCAGATCTGGACTTTTGTTATGCCCAGTTTCTGACTAAAGTTGTTTTTATAGTTTGTTTCACTGTGCCTTGTATAATGTAAAAAATAAATATCGCTAAAGAGATAGGCCTGCCATTTAGAGAGATGTTACAGTTATTGATTAGATGATCAAGATGATAAAAGTCAAGTTAAATCTTATTGTGGCTCTCTCACCCTGTTTTATGAACCATCCCATCAACTTGAAAATTAACATGACAATCTAACTGTAAAAAATAAAATACAAATAAAAAATACCTGAGCGCATTATTGATAATGACAAATGGCATACTGGAAGCAGATAGAATGCAAACCAGTGAAATTATCTACTATATCATCCATCTTTCATAAAAAGGACAATAGAAGAAATCCCGCATATCAAAAAAGTATTGTATACGTATGAATTTGGTGAAAAAACTTCTGTTTTTAGATATGCAGAACGTTCTAGGTAAATGACTTAACAGTGTGATGTGATCAACCTTACCCACCATCAGGCTGAATTCTCTCAGCAATCTGCATTTGCACATAACCACTGTGGTATTTACGTGTTGTAGAAGTCTTTGCATCTTTGTTTTTTTTTTTATCTTGCAAGCTGGACAGCAGAGAAATTACATGTCGTTTCGGGAGTAACAAGACTAACCAAACAATGAAGATGGCTAAGTACCTTGCGCAAGGTTCTTTTCTGGAAGTTACTTCGCTAGACAAATAAAAATAAAACAACATGCTGATATATCCAGCACAAGCACAGGACATTCTTGTTTACTCACTTCAACTGCCAAATGGAAACAAAAAAGCTGCTGAAACTGTCATAACATACAGAAGCGAAAACTCGCCTTACTTACTTTTTAGTGCTGTGCACCAGAATGCAATTATAAATGAAGTTTTCATTAGAAATCCAAATCTGGAAGTAGTACTGCAGCCACTCATTTCCAACAAACAAACAAGTATCTGCATGGACCTCCAGATATACAACATTTATAAAGTCAGTCAAGCTGGAGCAAGCAAGAATGGAAAGAACTTTGTGTAATCACATTAAGACTTGTTGTGGTGGTGATGAGATACCCAAACTCAAGATGACTGAATCACAATCCATGGAAAGATTAATAAAAAGACTTCAGGTTAAAGGAGAACCAGGCTTCAAGCAGAAGCAAAGAGCACAGTTTTGGAACTCTAATTCTAGAAATACTGTGTGAAAGATGAGTGGTGACACAGCACAAGTAAAACGTTGACTCTGTTGCTTGGTCTCGCAGCATAAAACTCTCTACCCAAAATCACAGTGTTGATAAAACAACCTGTTTCTTCGAAAATCTGAAAGCAGAAACTACCACTCTCATTTGATGTCAGCAAAATATGACACAACAAGAGACATTTTGCCAGAATATTTGTTTAGTTGACTAACATTCTGAAAATCCAAAGCTGAATTGCTGGAATTAAAGAAAATTAACAAAGCCAAAGAAGAATGTTTAGTTGCCACTTCAGAATGTGTCAGTGGGTGCAAGTACAAGTGAATGCAAGATCTCATCAAGATGGTAAAATGAGGTAAATAAAATTTCAAATGGCCTGATTTACTAACACCTGAGTGTTGGAGAAAAGGTAAGACAATACGCAAATCCAATTTCAAACTCCCTATGCCGTATAACTATTCCTAACTATAAATTCTTAAGTATGAAATGTAGAAAACAACCAATTGTAAAGGTTGTACACAATGTCTTTGCTAATAAAACAGTGCATTCCTTAATACTATGCTAAAAACATTTCACGTCTGAAACCTAATGTTGCAAACTAATATAGAATTACTTTTCTAAGAGACTGGTTTTAATTGGTCATGATTAATAAGTTGAAAATGTCTGCTAGTATTTTTCCTTGAATGTTTCTTTTCCATTTCCCATCTACCCTCCCTTTCCACCCTGACCCCAGTCCCCCAGCCCAAGCCTTCTTCCAGTTAGGAGACAGAGCCGTTGTAGAGGGAGGAGGATGGGCCACCTGGTTGGACTCCATGAAGTGGACAGCATCCTCGAGGTTTAAAAACTCCACATAGGCCGTATCGTAGCTGTAACCTGGGAACAGCATTTGAAATACAGATGGATTTGCGTTAGTTAATGCAGGTAAATAGAAAAACTTTCAAGAGAAAAAAGGCAGTGGTTCGTTTCACGAGACATTTTTAAGCGAGTTGAGTCAGATGTTTTTTGCTCCTTTAATTGCACATTGTCTTGCCTATCATGGGCGCCTTTGCTTTTAATTATTTGAAGACAAACAAAAAAATAAGAACAGTCACAGAGACACCTTGGAACAAGTCAAGAAAATAAAAAGATTCAGTTTGCAGTAAGAATCTTAAAGCATCTCTTTCGGTGTAAAAGAATTGAACTAGTGTAAATAAATAAAAATTAAACTAACAATATACAGCAACTACAAAACAGTTTAGTTTTGTTTGTTTTTTTGTGCTAGGGCACATGCTACTAAAATACAAATATAATCAAACAATGCCTAAAAACACATCTTAAAAGACCCAAGATAAATATGCAACTAACCTACAACGAGTTAAAAGGCAAAGTTACAGGATAAAAGTGCAAGGCCATGTGGGGTCCCAAGGAATGTATTTGATCTTAAAAATCTGGGCTGATTAATTAGCAAAAAGCTAGGAACAATAACAAAAGGGACTGATCACTCTTGGTTTTCCTTGAAATGACCAACAAGTCAAAGAGAAGGAATTTTTATTTATTTATTTTTTTTATAGTTACAATATGCAATGTTTTATTTTAATATTTCTGCTGTAACTGTAATTAATAGGCCTTTTTCACACTTCCGGGTTTCTCGCTTCCGGGGGTGGCCCTCGCAGGGTAAACTTACTTCCGGTATCAACAACGGCCATTGAAATGTGAGCAAGATATGCTGAAATCAAAGTCTTCATTATTGCTCTCTGCTGCTCTGTTACTGGGATGGTGGGGTTAATGTACATTGTGTATATAATATATATAATTTATTAAAATAGGTAAACAAATTTGACAGAATGACTTGGTTTCATTAATTTGATTATTTACATTTATACTGCATTTAACATTTTTGGGAGTTTAATACAAGGTTCAATGAGAGTATTTTTGCATCTGTGCTGGGAGTATATAAAGCTTTTTAAAATAAATTTCTCGTGTTATGGAGACGCGAGGATTCTCATTTATGCTAATGAGACTGGAGCTGGTGAAGAAACCACATCAACCCTGAATTTGAGCATATAAACTCAAGAGACTGCAGCCTGAGTAGCCGAATCAGTTGGGAAAAATAATTTCTGTGTACATTATATTGTGGCTCGTTGGAAAACAGACCATACAGAAGAGGTAAGAAGCGTTATGCAAGGCAAACATATCCTAAAGTAATAGCCACAAAGCCATAGCGGAAGTAGCTTTACCCTGTGGTGACGTAGTTTCTGGCTAATAGACCTTTTTCACAGACTGTGATGACGCGTTTCCGCCTTTAGCAGCGTAAATCTAGCAAACTGTTTTAAATCATTTTTTTTTTTTTTTTTTTATATTGAGTGTAAGTTTATAACATTATGCTTTGTGTTATATTACCCTGGAATTAGTTTAAATGAATTACTAAATTTGGCATCTTCTCCCATCTGACTGTCTTATCCCCACCGCTCTCTATTTTTTTTTTCTTTCTTCTGGAAAGTCATTCTGTAATAGTGGATTTTTTCTTTTGCCATTGGAGCAAATGTGTAAGTGAAAATAATATTTGCTGTGGTCTCCCATTCACCGCTGTCGAAGTTTACCCTGCAATTGTTTACTTCTGCGTTCCAAAACCCGGAGTGTGAAAAATGTCTATTGGTGGTTAGTAACTGAGGTTTTTTATTTTTTTTATTTGATAGCACTATTTCAGTCCATGCTACTGAATCTGCAGGCCTTCACATAGGCTAGCTCAAATTGAACAGAACACTAACATCCAGAACAATCTTTTCAACAAAATCTGAAATATAACTCTCTTTAATTGTGATTAACAAAGTTCCAGGGATCCCATGGCAACAATGAGAAAATTCAACAAATACTGTAGTTTTGATCCAAGTCATCTATTCTGGCATATTAAAAAAAGGGCTGGGTGATATATCGAATATTAATGATATAATCTAGATAATTTTGCTGATGATGTAAACTTGACCAATATCATGAATATCGTTATGATTTTAATGTGCTTTAATTTGGCATTGGGGGGGGTGAAGCATTTACATGTTTCCATTGATCATGGTATAAATATTGGGGGTTGCCTCCTGCCCATCCCCCCTGGAAACACCACCCGTCTGTGTGTGATTCAGAACAAACCGGTGACGCGCTGATCTGTGTGCATGCGCATGGCGACACTCTCAGATCAGTTCACGTGCATTGTGAAATCAAAGTAATGCAAGTTCAAGCAATTGCACAATTCCAAACATTACTAACTGCAACAAGATATACTAATCTACAAACACGGCATTGTATAACAGAAAAGAGACTATTACTGCATTTCTGGAAATGTGGGACACTGTAAACTGTCAAATACACATTGCCTTTTCTGTGTCAAATTAAAAGCTCCTTGTGAAGTTGAAGTGAATCCTACAGCAATTGTGGTGTCAAAATAAAAGTCCCAGGTGGAGGTGAAGTAAACAGGACATAAATATATTACTTTTATAAAATGCAAATCTAATAATCAGAATAATGATAATTCAGCATTATAATATAATAATCAACCTGAAGTGTCCCACGGTAATAATTTAGTATTATGCAATGTTCAACTGGGGTTTCAAAAATAAGTCAGTGAAGTAGCTTTGCACTCCTTGTTCATTCACAAAAATGTATTATTTAAAATATCCTTCAAATGTTTTTACTAATGCTTTTTATTAAGCTACTATGTATAATTTTACATGAAATATAAATATAAAGTGCATATCAATGTATCAATGAAAATGATTGAATTTCATTCTCCCTTGTGTTTATTTAATGAAAAACTAATTATTTTTAAATAGATTTTAATGTCTTTAAAATATTGAATCTGCTTGGCTACAATGGCTGTTGGATGAAATGATGGTTCCTCCGATTAAAAAAAACAACAACTTTTGAGCCATTTTAGAGCAAATACATAATTATTGAGATATATATAGAATATTGTCAATAGGCTGAAAACTATCGAGATATCATTTAAGACATATCGCCCAGCCCTAATTAAAAACACTTGAAATGGAAAAGGTACTTTTAGGTGCACATAATATTCAGTGGAAAAACAGTACTCATCAAATAACAAAGGAAAAATTGGTAGCAACAGTTCACTTCATAAAAAAGTAGTGATGCTGATATAGGCATTTTGGCAGTTAATAACCAGTTTATAAAGGGAACAGTGTTAAGAATTCCAAAATTCCCTAAATGTACAGGAGCTTCGCCTCTAAGCGCATGCCACCTTATTGATGGAAGCTGCCAAGGCAAAATTCAACATCCCACACAAGAACATGGGGAAAGGGGATTGGGGACAAGAGACCCTGTAGAATCTTCGGAATATGGATGAAACATTTTTTAGAAAGAAAATGTGATTGAGATGCAGAATGTACAATCGATACAAAAGAGACAGTGAGCGTAAGATTCGAAGAGCGAATAGCGGAACAGTGGTTGCGAATCTATTATCGATGCTTGCAACAAACAAAATCCCACCTGGCACAACATCCCTTATTTTCATCCCCTGCATAGGCACTCCATCGCGGACTGCAAAAGCATCCAGAATCTGACAGAAAAAAAATATTCAAGTAAGGATATGGCAGTCAGTTTCAGAGACATATATATGTCAACCCTCTGACAAACATTCAGGGAAGTCATTGTATTGTTTTTATGAATATTCAACTCAAGCAATAATTTAGCAAAGAACTGAGCTCACCTGTTGCATTGTGGCAGTTTTAGGAATTCCAGAGATGGCAATGGTTTTTGAGACTTTATCCTGGACACCTGCACTCCTGTAATCCTGGTCCTTTGTATTAAAATTCACAGCAGTGTTTAAATAATCAGAGGAGTAACAAGAAAATCTGTAATACTAGCATGTTTGAATTTACAAAATGTTTACATACAATTCCATAAGTAATTTAGACTAAAGATATGAAAATAAATGTTTTAATAACCAATATACGGAATATGAACCACCACCTGAAAAAAAAAAATTTGTTTTTTGGAACAATAAAGGAAAAACTGTAAAGACACATGAAAGTAGGACTGGGTAAAAAATAGAGATTTTTTTTATATCCATTGTGATCTTCATTTGAACGATCTCTAACAATTCTTAAATCTCAAGATCGATCTTTTACTTTATGCACAACCCTCTACAACGTAAGTAAATAATTGTGCGACCACATTTCGTGCTAAAAATGTCTGTAATAGGCCACTGGCTGGTAATTGTTCAGATTTCATCAATGATTGAGTAGTAGGCTTTAGTGGAGAAGTTCAAATCGAATCGTGAGCTTGTGAATTGCAGTCGAATAGGGAAATATGTATCAATACCCAGCCCTACATGAAAGTAGTCAAAAAGATAGTATTTTATTTATATAAAAATAAACTAGAACAACAAGATCTGCCAATTACAGACCAATTTAAATAAATGGGGGAAAAAAAAAAAATATATACAAATCTCTCAAATAATTTCTAAAAAGGTATAAAAATAAAACATACAATGAAACAGTAATTAAAAAGATACTGATTTCCTTGCATTAAACAAACAAACAAAAACTAAAGACAAACAACCAGAGATAAGGAGGAATTTCTGACCTGAGAACCGGAGTCATCTGATCTTCGAGGTGGGCTTAGTTTAGATTCTCTCACATCATTCTCAGGCCCTTGAAGATCAGCTAGATTGTAATCATATTTCCGTCCTGAGCTGGTCCGGTAATCAATGTCCCTGTAATCCTGATCCAGTCGCTCTCCTCTTTTACTCTGAGGTTCCTTCGGCCCAGACATCAAACTTTCTCTCTGTGGTCCTTGATCTGGATTCATGTCACTGGATCCCTTAAAGCTCACTCGATCTGCCAAACGATGCTCTTGATTTGGCTGGTTCTTGTCTTGGAAAAAGGGAGGTCTACAACCTGTTGGAACAATTTTATCAGGTTTTTCATCTCTGTCACTTGGCCAGAGTTTATCACCTTCTCTGCTTTGTGCATTTAGAGGGGGATCCAATGGAAGGAGAGGGGGTTTCTGATTCCCCTGAACTGTATCTCTGCCATTTTTGTCCCAGTTTTGGGACTTGGAACCTCTTTCGGATCGAGGAAAGCCAGAGCTGTCTTTTCCCAGAAACCCAGCAGACTGCCTGTCTAGGTCTTTGAACTGAGAACGCTCACCCAAGTCTCCATCTTTTCCACGGTTGGGAAAGAACCTTTCTTGCATATCTCTCGGGATAAGGGGAGGTGTCCTGGTCATCACTGGTGGAAGAGTGTCTCGGTCTCTGATACCAAGCTTGCGCCACTCATCTGAGTGTGCTTCACTTTCTCTCCCTCGGAAGCCCATGTGGCTGTCCATCGGCTCTGGGAATTCCCTATCCCTGAGGGTGAGATCTTCAGCTCTTATCATGGATTTTGGGCCCCCACAACCTAAAGGCATATCAGGTCTTCCCCTGACATCCATTGGAATTCCATCATCATCTCTGAACATCTGAAGAGGCTGGTCCCTAAAATCGTTGGAGGGTCTCATACGGTTTCTCATATCCATATCGGAGTCAAACCTTCCCCTTGGATTAACAGGTGGGGCAGTTCCCCGCCTTTCAAAATCCATCACTGGTCTGTCTCTTGGAGGCATGTCCATGCTGAATCCATCTATGTCACCCATCCATGGCCTGTCCCTCTCTCTTAAGTCCCCAAGATCTTCATTTCCTCCCATTGCCACCATGGCAAGTCTTCTCCTGATATCCACGGGGGGATGTCCTGGCATATCCATTTCAAACCTGTCCCTCTCTCTTATATTCATGTATCCATCATCTGGGCCCCTCATATTACCTACCTGCATGTCTCTTTTGCCCATTTCCATGGGTGTTCTGGACTGCCCAATAAAGCCTGGAGAATTCTGTAGGTTGTTTCTGTGATCCATTTCAAAGCGTCTTCTAAATTGTATGTCCATGTCACCTTCAGGCCTGAAGAAGTCTCTGGATGGCTCCCGTCCTCGGTCAAGAAGACCCCTGTCTCGTCCTCTCATATCTGGTGGGCTGTCAAACCGCCTCATGTCCATGGGTGGCCTGTCCATATTCATCTCATCTCGACCTCTGAAGTCAGCTCTTGTACCATCTCTGCCTTCAAACATGCCACCACGAGGTTCCCCACTGCAATACAAATAAAATGCATTACTACAAATCTTTTCATCTGAAGTGACAGATGACCAATCTTTGTCCTACTTCACTTTTTCACAAAACATGTGTGGTACCACTATTGAGAACATTAAGTAAAATCAATTAGCTGCAATCAGTGTTGGGTGTAATGCATTACTAAGTAATTAATGCAATCAAATTACTTTTTCATTAAAAAATTAAAGGGATTACTCTTAATTTTTCAGTAATTTAGTTTCTTATGATGTAATTGCGTTAAATACTGAATAGACTACAGAACAATTCTATATAAATCAACAGTGAATTTAAAATCAAATTTAACATCTAATGTTAAAATATATGTTTTCTAAATTAACACTGCCTCCTTAAATTCTTTGGCCGGCTCATGAATAATTTATTTGATTTTATATTATTTATTTGAAAGAATTAAAAGAACAGTTTCATGTCTATTCTTGTATTTTTCATCTGGTCAAGGTTGATAATGGTTTAAGAAAGTAATAAGTAATGCAATTACTTTTCAGACAGAGTAATTGGTACAGTAATCTAATAACACTGTAGATGTAATTAGTTGTTAGTAATTAATTACTTTTTAGAGTAACTTACCCAACACTGGCTGCAATGCACTAGATAAAATATCAAACCAAGTCCTATCTGTAAACAAATGATGCTAGCTTAATCTTTTTTTCAGAACTAACTACACCTCCATTTTTAGTGGATGTAAGTTCACACAGTTGCCCTAGCAAAGTAACCGTCACATTTACTAGTAGTTCACCTTAACTATAGCATGTTGTTTTCTAACATAATCCTATTAAAAAATAGATACGTAAAATGTTTTACTTGAAAGTGTGCTTGTGGGATCTTTTGTCACAACAGCCACATGGTTTGATATGTTGTTCTAATAAAATAACATTGAAACATTTCATGTGGCTTCATTGTACAAATACTTATAGGAACCACTGTACATAAAATCAGCAAAGCATACTACATAAGCTATAACGTTCTTTGGACATAGGGAGTATCATCTTCTTGGTCTTTTTTTTTTTTTTTTTTACATTTAATTTAATCTTTCTCTGCTGATCCTTTGTTATCAAAGCAACAATGTCTAGGCATATAATACATTTTCACGTTTGCCATTTTAGAATACTTATTTTAAGATATTTACCGATAGGGCATCCCTCCTCGCGGCCCAGGTCTCGAACCATTCCACATGATGTTCCTCCACTCCTTGAAACTCTCCTTTAGCACGAGTTTCGAGTGCAGAGCGTTGTTAAACTAGAAAGAAAAAAAAAACACACACATCAGACAATTAAAGACCAATTTATTCGCTATTAATCTAAGGCCCTCTTGCTAAACTTCCGGGCTTTAATGTCCCAGACAGGACAAATGGTTCCTGACTGACTAAGGAATACTAACCACGTAATTCTATAATTAGTACACATGCTGAAACGCAAATTTAAGTATAGTTTTCTACAACTATAAAGTTACAGGATTGTGAATTTCTGGTTAATAGACACCGGCGAGTTATCAAAGCCTAATACTAACACAAGACTTATGGCTAGTATGCATAGCTAAAAGTGATGAAAGCAAACCTAGTTTAAAATACACAGCCGTTTGCGTAATGTACATAAGTGCTACTTTAAGCACCAACATACTTATTAAAGAAAGCAAGCTGCTTGTTTATAAATGGCACAAATGTGGCCCTAATGAAAGAGAGCTATCGTGCTAAGCGCTAAGTGTATCTTTCAGTCAAAACAATAATAGCCGATAGGCTTTTCCTGTCTTTTAAAAAAAAAAGCTGTAAGAGACACGAGTGACTGTTTTCTTAAGATTTTGGTCAGTAAATTAATTTTAAGACGTCTCACCTTGCTTGTGGTAGTCTTTTCGCAGGATCTTTTCAGCGTTTTCCGAAAAAAGAAACGGAAATGTAGATGCGCACGCAGCTTCCGGTGACAAAGTGCTTCTGGGAGTTGAAGTCGGATAATGTAGTGAACCTAAATAAACAAAGAGATCCCTTTAAAGCAGCAGTACTCAACACGCGGCTGGCGTTGATTTCATCCTCAAAATATATATTTATCAATAGCCTTTCAAATGTTGTAAACTGTAAAAAAGTTGTGAGGTGTCCATTTACATGTGTCTTTACATTAGTTCTCTGTATTGTTGTATTAGGCTACAATAGTCACAGAGGGAAATACGCATAAGCAAGCTCAGTAGTTCAGGTTAAAGGTGCACTCAGTAAGTTTTTGTTGACGTTGTCTTGGACAACAGATTTCAGTTGTATGTCATAGTAGAAATTCACCATTAACAGCCAGCCAGGTTAAATGAAATCCCTGAGTGAAAATGTCCAATAAAAGGGCGGAATAAGCCAGTAGTAATTGGCTGGTCATGTGATCCTAACATGGCAGCCGCCATGAGGGGACCCTCTCCATGTAGAATAAGACCGATTTTATAAGGTTACTGAAATGACTGGAGTAGATGTATGTTTCAAAATTACAATTAATTTCTGTTGAAGTAAAACTTTTTAAATGAGGAAAAAATTACTGAGTGCACCTCTAAGAGTGTAAGTATCTAACTAAACATGCGATAATTGGCCACGATTTTACAAATGAAATGTTGTACTGACCGACAGTAATTTCCAAGGATGCAAACTAATCACTTTTTTGCAGAATTCAGCGGTTTGAGTTGATAATATGTCATGTACAGTACGTGATTCACAATGTTATTCACTATTTTGAATGTGAAAATATCAGGCATAAGACAAAGAGTTAGGGTGACCATACGTCCTCTTTTTCGGACCTTAAAAAAGCATCCGGCCGGGATTCGGCTTTAATTGCATTATGACGTGCATCTGGTCTAATACTTCATTGTGTGCGCACGCATATTTGCATTGCTTTAACCCCTCTTTGTAAGTCCCGCCTTCTCGCACACCAATTGGTCGATTATAAGAGGTTTGCAGCAACTATTGGCCAAATTCCTGCCTGTCAATCTCTCCGCGAATGCGTAAAGCGCTGTTGTGTTCTGCATCAAACAGTTGCTTGACAGTAGCAGCAAATTACTTCTGAGTGGAAACAATGCCCAAACGAAAGTGCAAATTTACAGAAGATTTGCGCGAAAAATTCCCATGCTTTAGTCCAGGTCGAGACCCGTGGGAAGCAGAATGTATGACATGTAAAGCTGGCACTTATGTGTTAGTTGCTAATAAAGGTGCAAGTGATTTAGAAGCACACATTAGCTCTGCGAAGCATAAAGGGTCAGCAAAAGGTCTCCGGTAAATTAACGGACTACTTTTTGTGACCAGGTAAATTTGTTATTATCACATTGCTTCATTTTCCATGGCCATTCAAAATAATAGTAATAGTAAATGAAGGTACACTCATGGCATCAAATATTTTATTTTAGTATATGGACATTCAAAAGAATGTTGGAATATTTTATTTCTTTATATATATTTATGTTATGCTAATAGAGTGTCTTTTTCACTGTATTAAAGTTTGCATTCATAGTAACACTGTTTTGAACCCTATTATTCAACACAAGTGACCCCTTACCCCCAAACTGGTTTGGTCCCCCCAATGTTCAAGACATGGTTACAGCCTTGCGTTAGAGTAAAAGTGTCTCGATATCATAACATGGCAGGGTTTGAGTAATAGAGAGAAAAATATGTGCTTATAAAGTCATAATCAGCCAATGAAGTCATGATTTGAGTGAAAGTGGAGAAAACACACAGTTGTTGTAGCGCCTCTAGTGTTCATTTCCCCAGGAAACAGCAAGGAATTTTACCTGGAGACGTATAACAAGTTTTGCAAAAACGTATAGAGTCACGTTTTCAGTTTTCACGTTTTCTCTTGTTTTTGAACACATCTCATCTGACAACAGAACTGAATATATAATCTTAAAAAGTAAATAATAATAATAATAATAATAATAATAATAATAATTTATAAAGTGTCTCTTTGAAAAATTAAAACCAAACCATGAGAAAATATTATTCACCCCTAATTTATTTGGCTATATTTAGGCTATATATATTGTATCAAATAATTACTATTAAATTGCAAAATCTTACTATAAAATGTTCACTAATATATATATATATATATATACAGGTGCATCTCAATAAATTAGAATGTCGTGGGAAAGTTCATTTATTTCAGTAATTCAATTCAATTTGTGAAACTGGTGTATTAAATAAATTCAATGCACACAGACTGAAGTAGTTCAAGTCTTTTGTTCTTTTAATTGTGATGATTTTGGCTCACATTTAACAAAAACCCACCAATTCACTATCTCAACAAATTAGAATATGGTGACATGCCAATCAGCTAATCAACTCAAAACACCTGCAAAGGTTTCCTGAGCCTTCAAAATGGTCTCTCAGTTTGGTTCATTAGGCTACACAATCATGGGGAAGACTGCTGACCTGACAGTTGTCCAGAAGACAATCATTGACACCCTTCACAAGGAGGGTAAGCCACAAACATTCATTGCCAAAGAAGCTGGCTGTTCACAGAGTGCTGTATCCAAGCATGTTAACAGAAAGTTGAGTGGAAGGAAAAAGTGTGGAAGAAAAAGATGCACAACCAACCGAGAGAACCGCAGCCTTATGATTGTCAAGCAAAATCGATTCAAGAATTTGGGTGAACTTCACAAGGAATGGACTGAGGCTGGGGTCAAGGCATCAAGAGCCACCACACACAGATGTGTCAAGGAATTTGGCTATAGTTGTTGTATTCCTCTTGTTAAGCCACTCCTGAACCACAGACAACATCAGAGGCGTCTTACCTGGGCTAAGGAGAAGAACTGGGCTGTTGCCCAGTGGTCCAAAGTCCTCTTTTCAGATGAGAGCAAGTTTTGTATTTCATTTGGAAACCAAGGTCCTGGAGTCTGGAGGAAGGGTGGAGAAGCTCATAGCCCAAGCTGCTTGAAGTCCAGTGTTAAGTTTCCACAGTCTGTGACGATTTGGGGTGCAACGTCATCTGCTGGTGTTGGTCCATTTGTGTTTTTTGAAAACCAATGTCACTGCACCCGTTTACCAAGAAATTTTGGAGCACTTCATGCTTCCTTCTGCTGACCAGCTTTTTAAAGATGCTGATTTCATTTTCCAGCAGGATTTGGCACCTGCCCACACTGCCAAAAGCACCAAAAGTTGGTTAAATGACCATGGTGTTGGTGTGCTTGACTGGCCAGCAAACTCACCAGACCTGAACCCCATAGAGAATCTATGGGGTATTGTCAAGAGGAAAATGAGAAACGAGAGACCAAAAAATTCAGATGAGCTGAAGGCCCCTGTCAAAGAAACCTGGGCTTCCATACCACCTCAGCAGTGCCACAAACTGATCACCTCCATGCCACGCCGAATTGAGGCAGTAATTGCAGCAAAAGGAGCCCCTACCAAGTATTGAGTACATATACAGTAAATGAACATACTTTCCAGAAGGCCAACAATTCACTAAAAATGTTTTTTTTTTTTTTTTATTGGTCTTATGATGTATTCTAATTTGTTGAGATGGTGAATTGGTGGGTTTTTGTTAAACGTGAGCCAAAATCATCACAATTAAAAGAACCAAAGACTTAAACTACTTCAGTCTGTGTGCATTGAATTTATTTAATACACCAGTTTCACCAATTGAGTTGAATTACTGAAATTAACTTTTCCACGACATTCTAATTTGAGATGCACCTGTGTGTGTATATATATATATATATAAACAGTACTGTGCAAAATCTTAGGCACATAAGATGTTTCACAAAAGCATTTGTCTTAAGATGGTTATTTATATCTTCAGCTTTAGTGTGTCAATAGGAAATATAAATGTTAGACTCACAAACTTTACTTTTGCAAATAGAAAACATTAGAATAGAAGAACAGGGAGCCCTGCAACAGATGTTATGGCCCCCACAAAGCCCCCCACTGAACATCGTGTCAGTCTGAGATTACATAAAGAGACGGAAGCATTTGAGACAGCCTAAATATATAGAAGAACTGTGGCAAATTCTCCAAAAAGCTTGGAACATCCTATCTGCCAACAACCAAGAAAAACTGTGTCCAGGTGTACCTAGGAGAATTGGTGCTGTTTTAAAGGCAAAGGTGGTCACACCAAATATTGATTTAGCTTTTTTTTTTTTTAATGTTTACTGGACTCTGTATGACATTAAGTGATAAATGAAAACTACAACCCCGATTCTGAAAAAGTTGGGACAGTATGAAAAATGCTAATAAAAACAAAAAGGAGTGATTTGAAAATTATATTCACCCTTTGCTAAATTGAAAGCACTACAACTACACATTATATAATGTTTTTCCTTGTGAATTTCATTGTTTTTTGAAAATGTACAGTAATTTCAAATCAGATGATTGCAACACACTCTAAAAAAGTTGGGACAGTCGAGTGTTTACCACTGTGAAACATCACCATTTGTTCTAATAATACTTATTAAGCATTTGGGCACTGAAGATACAAGTTTGTTAAGTTTAGAAGTGGAATTTTCCCCCAGT
Source organism: Myxocyprinus asiaticus (assembly GCF_019703515.2). Lineage (NCBI taxonomy): Eukaryota > Metazoa > Chordata > Actinopteri > Cypriniformes > Catostomidae > Myxocyprinus > Myxocyprinus asiaticus. The sequence continues at coordinate 13,855,440 of NC_059352.1, forward strand.
CATCCATTATGTAGGTCTTTGGCTGCACAATTGTACGGGGTCTTTGTTACCGTATGGTGTGCTTCATAATGCAATTTTCAAACAACAATGAAATTCACAAGGAAAAACATCATATAATGTGTAGTTGTAGTGCTTTCAATATAGCAAATGATGAATATATCACTCCTTTTTGTTTTTATTAGCATTTTTCATACTGTCCCAACTTTTTCGGAATTGGGGTTGTATTTATGACATCCTCACTATGCAATTTTTTTTGCAAGAGCCTAAAACATTTGCACAGTACTGTATATACATATACATATATATATATATATATAGGGTATATAACATATAAGAATTACTATAAAAAATTAAGAGTGCGGCTCTCAAGGCTACAGGGATCCAGCATTACGGCCCCTGAGCTTTCCAAAGTTGAATAGCCCTGCCTTAAAGCGTTTTATATGCATTTTGGTAAATGGAAAAAAATGTAAATGGATTCATTATGCTTAATTTATTGATTGATTCATTTTTTTTTCATTATTTATTTATAATGCTTCTTCAAATACAGTATTTAGTATATTCCACCAATACAGATAACCAACTTACAGAATAAAGCAGTTCTATTTAACCTATTGACTATGTTTGAATTTGACTATGATAATAACATTCCTGCTAAAAAAGTAAAAATAAAAAACAGCTAAAGTCAGCCTTAGCTTGTTAGCTTGTTGCCCACTTTTTAACTAGTCAGTTTGGGAGATGAGCTGGCCTCCCAGCTAAACCAGCTAAGCACCTGCTTACCCAGGCTGGGAGACCAGCTACACCAGCTTGGTCAGGCTGGGTGACTAGCTTAAACCAGCAAAGACCAGCCAACCTGCTTTTTTCAGCAGGGATATTAGTTGTATTGTAGTATTAGGCTATAAACCTTGATAATGACCACCACAGTCACTTACACTGTCCAAAAACATTTATTTTGCGTATCAAGTAACAAAATACAGAAGCCACAAACAAAGAGTGACAAACACATTAGGCTAATACATGAAAATTATGAATCACTCAACAATTATTTCTTAAGTTTGCTTGATGAATTATTTCTTGTGGGCAGAATTTTCGCCTCTGCTCTGTCTTAGGTAATGAAAACAGAAAATATATTTCAAACGTGAGCATCATAATGAAACAAAAGAGAATGATGACTTGATTTTCAATTGAGGAGATTGTAAAACTATGTTGACTGGATTTTTTGAAGCTTTGAATAAAAAGTTAAAGGAAAAGGTTGAACAAAAATAGGCTTATAGTGTCGTAAGAGTTTCTTTTACATTACTGCAGTAATACATAAAGTGACATTAAAACTCAGTGCAACTATTTACAATGAGTATATTTAGCAAACGCATAAAAAGTAAGCATCTGATTGGCATGACCTGTGAGCCATCTACTCAATGTGATCACAAAGACAATCATTTAAAACAAACTACGACCAACAAATAAATAGGCCATAATGAGCATCTGTCTTACAGTTACAGCAGGAGTTGCAGTTTAAATATATCTCTCCACATGGACAGTAAAAATAAAGTCAGGGTTTTGGAAGAATACATTATTTTTAAACATAATATACAGCTGTAAGATCATGTTGAGTATGCAAACAACCATCAAGAGCAAATTGCTTGGCTACCTGTATGAAATATGGCAGGAACTTCTTATCACCATATGGCAGTTTCACAGTATTACAGCAATATTCATATTGCTTCATTTGTACTGCACATTAAGAGAATGTTCTGGAAACCCTTAGACCTCAATGTATCAGACTAATTGAAACCAGTGATAATCCATATAAAATGCAGTGTTCTTCAGAATACAGATATGAGGGTAAATAAAATCAAAACAGCTACATAATTATTGTACGATAATTGCACAGCAGAGCAAAAGAAAAGAAAAATATTAGCTGTGCGAAAAACAATATAAGATAATGATAATATGATAATTTTATATATAGTATTAAAGAGGTACATCAGCAGTTTATTTACTGATGAGCCAATATTATGATACGAAAAATATTGATAAAATTATAATTAAGCAGATGTGCTTTTTAGCATTATTGTTAGTATATTACATATAGTATTCATAAGCTGTGCCAAATTCAACCTTAAACCTGCAATTTACAAATATGTTTAAACAGCTTCTATTCCATATGTTCTTTGCAACATATCACATTTAAAACAAAATCAAACATATATTTTACATAATATTGTAAAACAATATAAGATAATGTTTCTGTTTTTACATGTTAGCTCATCAGAGGAGTCACTGATGAAAAGGGGAAGTCAATTTTCATAAAGTCCAAAGATTTTCTTTACCCAGATTATCCAGATTTAACAACAAACTATTCAGCGGCTTTATTGTTTTTCCTTTTGGTTTGCTTGTTTCTTATGTTTAATTAGACAATTAGTAGTGTTTTATCAGTAGTACTTAAAATAGCTTATTCCAAACATTCACTCATTCAGCTGTTTTCTGTAGAGGGGTAAAAAATGGTCCTGGACTGTGAAAATTAGGTTAAAATGCCTCAAATATCTGTTGTTTTTCACTGGCAAGTTTTAGGTCTGTAACAAACAATATTTCCTAAATAAATGTACAGAAGAAAATACAAATAGACAATTACGGGACTGGGTTTTGTTTTTTAAAAGTTTTTTCTAGATTATAGCATTTTCACACAAATGAAAATGGAAAATGGCGATCAAGCTTCTAAGCACAATTGAACTTTGCTACACCATTAGATTTTAAACTAAATTTATATGAACTGCGTGGGTGCTGTTCTATTTATCACTATATTTCTCTGATCTCTGTCAGCCTCTATTCTATTCTTCCCTAGTCTCCCCACAAAGCTGCTGGGACGTTACCATCTCTCCATTACACCGTACTGGAATTGAGGCCTCTTGTTCCTCTGGATTATCCTGGGCGACCAGGGTGCTTCGGGGAGGCACTGGTGTGGCAGCAAGAGGAACAGGGGTGGTGCCTCCTGAGGCTCCAAGTGCAGGACTAGAAGCCCCAGAGTCACTCTGATCTGGGGCCCTGAGCCTTTTCATCAGGGTGGTCACACGCACAGCTTTCTGCATAACATAGATAATATGTTGTTGTCTTATTAGGACATAAACACAAGGAAGTCTTCTTCCATGGAACACAAAAGGTGATGTTAGTTTGAGCCATTAGTAACCATTCACTTTCATTGTATGGAAAAAATTATACAATGAAAGTGAATGGTGACCGAGAATATCATACTGCCTAACATTTCCTTTTGTGTTCCAAGTAAGAAAGAAAGTCATAATGGTTTGGAACAGCATGAGGGCGAGTAAGTGATTCATCACTTTGTCCATGCAAATTGCTTTGAGCGTGAATACCCTTTTAGATTAACACAAAAGCAAAACTAAGCCATCTCACCTTCCATTTGGCTTTAGCAAAGTTTTTCTCGATCTGAGCACAAACGCCATCTTTGATATTCTTGTCTGAGGCGGCATTACCAGATATCCTAAACAACAAACCCAGAAAAGGTCCAGAATGGTTATTTTCTAACTAAACTGCACAGAACAACTTTCACACCACAATTTACAGGTTGTGTTGCAAGTCAAGAGACTCCTTACCACTCATGGTTGATGGCTTCCTGCGCAGTCAGTCTTTGGTCTGTGTCCACCTCCATTAAACATGCAACAAGGTTTTTTGCTGCAATACAGATTGTTATAACAACAGACAAGGCCATCATAAGGCCATCACTTTGATTGTTATTTATTGTTTTGAACAGAATCCTGTAGATCCATACCACACCTACTGTGATTTGTGCAATATACCTGAATCTGAGATATCGTCCCAATAGGGTGAGTCAAACTCGTAGTCTCCGGATAGAATTTTCCGGAACAGATTCTTATCATGACTGTCATAATCATCATCATCTGCATCATCATAAAAAGGCGGGTTTCCTGAAAGTCTGTTGACAGCATTTGATCATTCTCTTAATAATATTAACATCTTAAAGGGGCAATAAGGAACATAACAACATATGAGCAAGAACTTATTGTTTAGGATGGATTTGGGTGAGAACTACATACAGGAAATAACATGCACTTACACTGTGGCAATGATGACATTACACACAATGTAACAACAGTAAATGTAATGTTCATGCTGATGTCATGGATGACTCCAAGTGCGCGTCAAGCAAGTGACACCCAGACGGATCTCTATGGAGTTCTACAATGCAAATGGAAACATTTGTAAACCAAGAACATAGCAGCACATAAAAGAGATGGGACAAAAAATTAAATGAACATGGTGAATAATTTGACAACTAAATGACTCAAATGTGCTGATTACAATGTATGAACTCACAGGATGTACATGATCACTCCGATGGCCCAGCAGTCTACTGGTCTGCCATATCTCTGTCTGCCAACCACCTCTGGAGCTACAAAATGAAAAGAAAAGGGAATAATAATAATAAAAGGTCTGAATCATCATAATATTTTTAAAGGGTTAGTTCACCCAAAAATAAAAACTGTCATCATTTACACACCCTCATGTTGTTCCAAACCCGTATGACTTTGTTTCTTCCATGTAATGCAGAAGGAGATGTTAGGCAGAATGTTAGAGACTGACAGCCTCAGTCACCTTTCATTGCATCTTTTTTTTTTTTGTGTTACCAAACAATGAAAGTGAACAGTGACTGAGACTAACATTCTGCCTAACATCTCTTTTGTGTTCAATGGAAGAAAAAATCCATACTTATTTGGAACAACATTAGGGTGTGTTAATGATGACAGGATGTTCATTTTTGGGTGGAGTAACCCTTCAATATCTCTGACACTTTTTCTTACCAAGGTATTCTGGTGTGCCACATGGCTCTTTGATAAGGCCGTTTTCCAGTTTGGCAAGGTGAAAGTCACTGATTACAATTTTTGAGTTCTTCAGGCGGTTGTAGTACACAAGATTTTCCAGCTAAAAGGGTGACAAGATATATTTCAGGCAGTTAATGTCAGAAAAGTTGAAACCATACAAACAAATGTCACATTGCATAAATGTGAGATTTTATAAGAACATGTCCTTTTTATTTTGATTGTGATTAAGATATGCAAGACAATGTTTAGGTTAGCATGGCTAGTCAAATTCTATCTCATGATTTTGGAGTCTGTTTTTTTCTGGAGTCTGTTTGCATTCTGGTGTTATACCATGTGGTGACCAGTAGATGGTAGTAAAGCCCCAAGTCACCTTTAAGTTTCTGTGAACGATGTGGAGAGAGTGAAGGTAAGCCACAGCCTCCAGCACCTGCCGGATCACATTGCTGGTGTCACGTTCTGAGTAGTAGCCCTGGTCTAAGATCCAGTCAAACACTTCTCTGCCCGTGGCCCTGAAGTGAAAGAACCAGCACCAACACATATGATGACCATCTCATTCACGCATAAAAATGTTCAAATTTGGTGTGCTGAGACGCGTCATGCCCAGTATGACGGCATTGGTTCTTGTGTGCCAAGTTTGAATATGTGTAAGTGAAAATTAGATTTAAGAACAATGGCGGAGGACAAGGTTTTCAGTGGAGAACGACTTATATTTCGTACTGTTCCTCACACAAAGCTATCATGCCACTTAATATTTACTTTAACATTTAGTCATTTAGCAGACGCTTTTATCCAAAGCGACTTTTATATGACTGATCTTGACAGTCCCTGATCACTTTTTGCTTTCCTTGTATGGAAAAGAGCAGCATGAACATTCTGCAAAATATATCATTTCGTATTCCAAAGAAGAATGAAAAACACACAGATTTGGAATAACATGAGGGTGAGTAAAAATTACAGAATTCTCTTTTTTGAGTGAACTATTTAAAATCTAAAAACATGAACAGAAGCAAATAGATATCCATTCACACTCTCTTTCTCACACACACACACACACACACACACACACACACACACACACACACACACACACACACACACAAACACACAGATCCCAAAGCACTTACAGTTCCAGAAACAGGAAGTACTCCTTTCTCGTCTCAAAGACATTGACCAGCTGGAGGATGTTATGATGCTTCACCCTGCAGGGAAAAAGAGAGAGGAAGAGAAAAAGAGAAAAACTGTAAAAGGAAGCAGAGTTGAAAGTGAAAAGAGATCATGGCTATCTGCAAAAATAAAATAATTTGCATGGTAAAATGTTGGCTAGATTCTGCTACTTTTGTACTTTTGTAAAACAAAAATGTAACACTGAGCACCATCTGTAAGTGTCTTTCTTCAATAAAATGTAGATTTTATAAATAACCTGCACATGAATCATACATTTTCAAGATGAGGATCTCGTTTTTAGCTGCTTTCCGTACTTTCCTCCCGTCTTTTTTCAGGAACTTTTTACAGGTGTACATTTTCAATGTGTTCTTGTCTTTCGCCCTGAAGATTTCACAAAACTCCTCCCTGTTAAAAGAGACAACAAAAACAAACTTATATTTTGTGTAGAAATATTACATTAAATAGGCAAAAAATGTGAGGTAAAGCAAACCATAAATTTATACTTACGATTTCACTACCTGTCCCAGGTCATATTTATCAGTGACCTCAGAGGGACTGTTGTAATCCTTCTTCGCTCCCAGAGTCAAACAGCCAAATGGCATGGCTGCTTCTGCCCTTAAAGCCAAACACAAAAAGTTAGCTGTAATATATTTTCAAAATATTAAGTAAAATGCTTATATTGTAATTATTGTAATATTGTAATTATTTAACATGGAAAGAATCTGTGCTTTCAGCAGGCATGATTTCTCAACTGATATTTTACTGCCACCTCATTAAAGGACTAGATCACCCAAAAAGGGAAATTCTCTCATCATTTCGCTCTTAAGGTCTGTTCACACCTAACCAGTTTTTTCAGTGCGGCTGTTTGTTCAGAATGAGCTTTTGAATGGTAACAATGGATTCCTATTCACTGTAATATGATGGCTTCAGATCGATCACATTCTTGCGCTAAAAAAGGCTAGACACAGCGCAACAAATACAGTTTAACAGAAAGCAGCGGTTGTCTCAATATGCTTTTGAAGTTCTTTTTAATTAGACACATCATCTAAAAAAACAGAACTCCTGCATGAGACGCTGAATAAACAAAAAAAAAGAGAAACAAGGACGTTCGTCTAGTGCACATTTACACTGAAAAACAAATGGTTGGTTGCAAAAGCGTTAGGTGTGAACAGCCCCTTACAGTTGGTGGAGGTCTTTGGCCATTGCATCTTGCTCTTTTATAAGCATTTCTCAGATTAAGCAATGAGTTGTTTAAATGCTTTGTCAGGAAAGATGTTCAACTTGGAAATGTGTATCTCGAGATCCTTGCGTTGGGTTCCAGTCTGTTGTGTTCCGTCTGTTTGAACAGCCCCTGGCCTGGGCTCATAGTCTGATCCACTTCACCACCGAGTTCAGCCAAATATCACTGCTATCTGTGAATATTGCTACTCTACATACAACTGTACTGATAAAAAAACAAAACAATGTGGTATTTCGCTGTTATTATGACGCTTGAGTCTGGAGTAGTAGGAATCAGTGCAAGTGTAACATCATGTGAACTGTCTATTGAAGCGTCCACCCCCCCCCCCACCCATTGTACTTTTGATTTAACATTTGAGAATATGGACAGACTAAAACGTTTTATTTATTTATTTTATGCACATTAGTTGAAAATAAAATGCTCTTAATTTAACAGCAAGGATAGGAATGTTCTACGCAATAATATAATGATGCTCAATGGTTTATGTATTTATTGCACCCTCTTGTGGACTAAGGAAACAACGTCAATTTAAAAATCAGCTGACATTAAAATTAGAATATTAGTTCATATATACTAATATTTATACCAAAAAGATTTTAAGTGTGTTGCTATATGGTTGTTAGTATGTTGTGGGTGGTTGCTAAAGCTATTCTAGGTGGTTGCTAGGGTGTTCTGGGTGGTAATCACTGACAGTGTTGGGTAGTAATGGACTACATGTAGACCTCATCTGGATTACGTAATCAAATTAAAAAATCAATAACTTTACATTTTTACAGGATTACATTACATTTGAAATTGTGTGTAATCAGATTACAGTTACTTTCCCAATGATTAGATGATTAAATTTTTTATTAGATTACAAATCAGCCAAATCATAAAACAACAATTGCACAATTTACTGATTATGCTCTTAAATGTAACATTAAATCAATAAATTCAATTGTATAATTTTTTTAATATTTTTTGCAAGCAACAGCAGTTTACAGGACTTTTTTATTTAAATTTTATTTTTATTTTTTTATTACTAATGTTTAATGAAAGGAGTGTTAATTTTATACATTTAATATTAAATACATTTAAAATTAATTATTAGATTTATAAAAACATGAGTATGAGCAATGAGCAATTCACAAGTAATCAGATTAGATTACCAAAAAAGTGTCAACTAAAATATTATATTACTGATTACAGTTTTAGCCGTGCAATTTGTAATAAGTATCAGATTACATTTCAGAAGTAATCTACCCAACACTGATTATCACTAAATTCTCTGTGATGTTCTGGTCAATACAGTATATATGGCTCGGGTCCCTCCTTCATTGAAAATGTATGTCATTTTTTGTCATGTCTGCCCCTTTCATGGTTTTCCAGTAAATATTATAAGTCTGTATGCTTAGAAAAGTAATAGTACACCATTCCTCACAAGCTGCACAATTTGAGGTATCATTCATGTCTAAAGCACAAATTATGTGGGATGAGTTACCTGATTAAGTTTAATACTTAGACTAGAGTAAGAGGTCTGAGTATGAGCAATAGTAATAGTGACTAATATTAGAAGCAGAAATTCAAAGCCTTACAATATGAGCATCATTCTGTCACTCTGTCACTTCCAGGGAACAGCAATACAAACTCACATTATGCTTGACTATTAAAGAGTTCCCATTCTGTCTAGAAACATAAAACTAGAAATACAAAATCACTGCATGTATCAGTCTAATCCTGATGTGTCCCATATGTTTGATATTACCAACAGCAAATTTCTGCCTCTACATGCACAATACAGTTTAATGACTAGGAGAATATTGCCTTCCATCCACCTTTGCAGGGCACATTTAAGTGCACGGTTGAAAGGCTGCTGATGTGTGTTGATGATGGTGTGAATTAATAAATTATGAATTTTGTTGTGAGGTCTTGAGATGCTACTCCACATATATTCATTGACAGTTAAAATGCACGCAGTTTGTTTCTTTTTTGTTTTCCTCAATGAGCTGCGAGTCATCTCAGCGACCCTGCTCCCTTCTCTTTGTCTAAGCCAGAAATCAGACTCAAACTCTCATTTAACTGAGCACAAGAGAAAGTGAGAGAGAAAGAGGGGGAGAGACAGATTTGGCAGACTCATAACCACACATGAGTAATGCCTACAATTTATTCCAAAAGTGACAATTTTCACTTGTGGCAGGAAGTATAGCTCTGAAAGATTCTGAATCTTTAAACTGAATCATACTTATTTATGAAAGCTCTGTAAGCACACAATAGGAATAGACCGCAGGGATTGGAAGTGAAACTAATAACAACAGACAAATAAATGCCATTCTTTTAACAGTCTTAAAGGGATAGTTCACACAACATTCTGCCATCAGACACAAAAAGACACAAAAGGAGATATTGGGCAGAATGTTAGCCTCAGTCACCATTCACTTCCATTACATCTTTTTTTTTCTCCTTACAATGAAAGTGAATGGTGTAGGGGCCACGATACTGGTCAAATGATGGTACACAGTAGAGTGATGAAGGTTCGACTTTTTGGGCGTGTGTGGTTGTAGTGTTTTAACCAATTTTTTTTAGTTAAGACTAGACCTAAATCCATGACTAATTTAATTTGACTCCAACTGACCCTTCGCTAAACTCCGCCCCTCTTGGTTACGGTTGTTCACACTTATAGCCCTTTTCCACTGAAATGGTGATGGATCTCGAGCTGAGCTTGTGCTCGGCTGGTTCATGGCCAGGCAATCTGAATAATTACATTATTATGTATAAACTTTTTAAAGTGGCTAATATTGCTAAGTACTATAAACTTTAACAGTGAAATCATTATTAACATTGGTGTAGTAGATGGTTATATTTGGATTTTTGCCATTGCATATAACATTATGTTTACGTCTTGAATCCAACCGGTTTACATAACAGATATAGCGGCGATCTTCCTAATTGAGTAATCCCCTTTCTGAACAAAACAATGCACAAAATAAGATGAGTGTTAGGAAAAGCTAACAAAGTTGGCAAAATAATTACTGAGATCAGCTGCAGAAGGCACTGGCGATTCTGTGTTTATCTCAAGCGAGACTGACTGAATTCAATGCCCCCGTTAGTAAGCTGGAAAGTCAGTTTTCGATTACAGAGTCCAAGACATCGTTGCTCCCTCCACTGCCACTTTTGCTTGAGTCTCTTATGCTCAGAGGCGAAGCTAGAGGACAAGCAAACCAAGCAAATGCTTGGGGCCCCCATCAAAGGGGGGCCTCGGGCAACAGTGAGGCTGTGAATGATGTCCGTTTGTTCTGGGCTTAATTAAAGGCTTAAGCCTCCCTGATGTTCATGTCATATGAATAACATATAATCTTGACGTAAAACCAATGAATTAGAGATTACAGCTATGAAAATAATTAAAAAAAAATATTTTGCCACTGAAATAGTCATGTCATTGCACAATTCCCCTTCGTAAGCCATTTAACTCCCCCTTACAAGAACCCCACTCCTCCCTCATCACGCATACTTTTTAACTACAAATGATTACAAACCTCATAACATTAGTTTAAGTGAAAAGAACTGCTTATAACGTCTCACAACACTTAATAAAATTATTTAATAACACCTTTACTAAGACCTGAATCAGTACCTAAATGAAATATTGTTTATGTTTTTAGCTTTAATTTACCTTGGAGCAAATGTAGGGTGGTGTCCTCGCTGATGTTATTCATGTTCATATAAGAATGTGGAATGACACACTTTAATCCATAGTATGGTCTTCTCAATATTTATTTAAAGATTTTTTTAAAAGAAAGAAAAAACACTGCGTGTATTCTCTATAGGTACCTCATGTCACTATGACAAGTGACCCAGCAACAATGTTTTAAAAAAAAAAAAATTGGGGGGATAATTTCTATAAAATCCTGCTTAAAACTACTCAAACAAACATTACTCCCATATGCTCTCATTGAAAAAAGGCAAACGCTTGTCATAGAAATGATGGCAGACAACAGTTGCTAAGATAGGATTGTTCAGAAATGCTTTAAAGGCGGGGCTTAGCAAAGGGTCAGTTGTATTAGACTTTGAATTTAGGTTGAGATTCCAATTATTATTGATCATTACTTGAGATTTTATCTTGATTTTGATCCTTGATTATTCTAGTTTAGGGCTGAAACGACTAGTCGACGCTATCGACAATGTCGATATAGTATTGTTTTCCAATATAAATATCTAAAACATTTTCTTTAGCAGCTATACTGCAGAAGAAAAAATTGTTATCTGAGAATGTTGAATATAATATTAAAATAAAATATTTTAAATATCTAAAAATCCTTTAAAAAAAAAAAAAGATGCATTCACCAGAGAAGCAGCATATAAGATATTTAGACTTGCTTTTAGAGAATAGATGTATTTTGTCTTTACTGCACTCGCAGTGAAAAAATACACACAAAATAAATGTATATTTAAGATACATTCTCTTAAAGCAAGTCTAAATATCTTATATATTGCTTCTCAAGTAAATGTATCTTGTTTTAAGGATTTTTAGGCAATTTTAAATGGAAAACAAGACAAAAACACTTGATAACAATAGGATTTTTTGCAGTGAATTTCTTTACTGAATTAAACTTAATAAAAAGTATTTCCCCCCCTTTAATTCAGTGAATGTCATTTAGAGGTATTTTTAAAAGATGATTTCGTCATCTTTATTGTTAGTAAGCATGTTTAATACAACCTTTTAAGTCGGGCACAAGCTGAATAATCGGTTAAGAGCTAATGATTAATCGTCGCAATAATCCCTGAATAGTCGAATAATCATTCTAATAATCGTTATCTTAATCGATTATCAAAATAATCGTTAGTTGCAGCCCTATTCTAGTTAATTCTCTACTTTAACTTGTGTTCGTTCATTCAGAATTCCTTAGGGTCATGACTAATATTATTTAGACAGGTCGATCAACATTAAGTTGTCCCAAATAGTACTTTCCTTTAGCCATAACAGTCTATTACACTTAACTAAAGCCAAATTGTTAGCTAAGATCCCAGCTGACTTGCTTCATGCTTCATCAAACGCTGGGCCTTAGCATGTACTAACCTGATCACAGATTTGTGCTAACATGGATTTTACGTATTCTCCAAATGCTAGGGGTGTGACGAGATCTCGTGCCACAAGATCTCGCAATATTAGAATGTGATGATATTTCTCGTTGAGGTGAAAAGCTGTTTCATGATATCAGCATGACGAAGTGTGAGGGTGAAATTAGCATAGAAGATGCCCCCGCCACTTTATTTTTCGAGACAGCCTCGATGACATATGCGGCCGACAAATGCAACCTCCGGAGGACGCAGTCTTCCAAACGAGACACAGCCAATATGTCAGCACTATGCAATGACACTTACAGAACCACCACGGCTCTCAACTAAAATCAATCATGTAAAATCACACAAGAGAGAAGACAGTCAGTTGAGTTTGTGGCAAAACCTTTTAGAGTGCTTGCATATTGTTCTGTCTTTTACTGCATATGATAATTCATACTCAGAAAGTAGGACTGAAGTGACATTCATTACAAGATGATTAGTTAAAACATTTCAAAATGCACCTGCATTGTTTTGCATTTTGTGACTTTCAGTCGAATAAAAGACTATTTTTCCAGTCATATACACTACCGGTCAAAAGTTTTTAAACACTTGCCTGAAATGTTTCTCATGATCTTAAAAATCTTTTGATCTGAAGGCGTATGCTTAAATGTTTAAAATTAGTTTTGTAGACCATATTAATTTATTTCATTATAAAACTAAAATGTATTTCAAAAAAAAAAGTTTTTGAAATTGATGACTTGGACCAAATAATAAAGAAAAGCAGCCAATAAGTGCACAACATTGATGGGAACTCCTTCAATACTGTTTAAAAATCATCCCAGGGTGATACCTCAAGAAGTTGAGAAAATGTCAAGAGTACATGTCTGAAAAATCTAGGCAAAGGGTGACTACTTTGAAGATGCTAAAATATAAAACAGTTTTGATTTATTTTGGATTTTGTTTAGTCACAACATAATTCCCACAGTTCCATTTATGTTATTCCATAGTTTTGATGACTTTACTATTATTCTAAAATGTGAAAAAAAAAAAATTATAATAAAGAATGAGTGTATCAAAACTTTTGACCGGTAGTGTATATAGTGTTAAAATATCGTCTCATCTCGTTCTCGTGAACCCAGTATCGTGTATTGTCTCATCTCGTGAGCTAAGTGTATCGTCACACCCCTACTAAATACCAAATCTTTGTTATGACTGAGATATCTACTGCTGTGAGAATGAGACCACTGTACCAGTCACACTAAGACCTTTTAAATAACACCAAACATGTAAATTCTTTGCTTACATAGGATGAAATACTTTTTGTACATAAAGATCTTAAATGAGTTTGAGGTGATTCTAAAGCCTAAAGTATACTTCGGTTTTGATGTGAACGCTTAGCACGTGTATACAGTCGAACTCGAGCCTGTAAAAGTATACTTCATATGACTGTGTGTGCATTCACAGGCAGTTGGCGCATCCGCACTACAACTGCTTTGAGATATTGGACTATTTCTCCACAGGAGTTGACACATAAAAATGTCTTTATATTCCTTCAGACTCAAGTTATACAAATGCAGAAACCTCCAGACCTCCTCACAGACACGTTCTTGAAGTGCACATCCACTGTTGTTGTTTTCACATACGTCTCCTGTTGTTTAGCGGCGATTAAATCTTCTAGCGTTTCTTCGTTACAGCAACGGCTCATATGTGAGTGTTGCCTCCTTCTGGAACCCACTAATTAGTGCAAATAATTCCAGGTGCATGCACATTCTGCTTGTTTAATGATGCATGGTTAGAAAAATTGGGATGCATGCATTCCATACTAGAGCACTCTGCTGATGACCAAATTTGCGTCACGTGTCTGACCTAAGCATACTTTGGGCTTAAGCTGGAAGAAAGAGGAGTGGAAGGAGTGCACCTTAATTCAGCCACATATCTGAAAGATAACAAAAGCACAAACTTTTTTTTTTCTCTTTAATAATGTGTACAAATGAATCTTGTATACAAGAAGGTGGATGTCTGCAAATGCCTTAAAATGAAACCCAAACCCGACCCGTTCCCGAGACCGTGTGACCCAACCCTACCCGGCTTGAACAGTACCGTCAGACCACTCTCTTTATAATTTCTTATCCAAGCAAGTTTTGTTGCAATAGCCTGTATTTTATGTAAGCATCATAGGAAACATTCGTAATTGTAATGGCGGCCCCTCAGCACACTAGAGCAGAAGGAAAAACAAATATTGGCTTACCATACATTAAGCGCTGAAACTTTGCTTGGTACAGATTGGTACAATCTGGAATATTGTGAAACAATGTCACATTCACCTCTTTGCAGCCTGAACTTTTTCAAGTGCAAACTGCGCTAAAAACGAGCTAGATGCATTGTAACAAATGAAACAGAACACAGGTGTCATGGCATGCGTTCTTGAAGCTTGAAGTTCTTTTTAACTTGACACGGTGTCTAAAAATGTTTCCGGTCCTGCACGAGACACTGAAGAAACAGTGAGATGCAGTGCAACAGTCAAAGACGTCTGTCCAGCATGTGTTTACATAGGAAAACAATGGAAAAACAGAGCAGATGCAGGCAAAAACACGTTCAGTGTGAACGGCCCCTAACTCGTCTGTTCGCGCATGTCTGTGGGCAAGAGTTCATGCGCAAAAAAGGTTAAGTAGGCTTGTTTATTTTTTCATTAATACAAACCAAACCCAGACCACAACCCGGTGGTTTTTCGAGTCCCTTGTCGGGCCCAGGTCGGTTGCAGACCATTACAAGTAGAACAGGAATTTGTCTTTCTAAAGAGAATGTAAAAAGCTCAAATAGTGATTTTGTTATAAAGATAATACAAGATCATATTTAGATTTAAAGCAGCAAAGTGGTGTGATAATAAGTTAGTTTAATCCTCAAAGAACAGCCTATAAACTTTAAAAACTGTGGCCAATTAATGTACCTCATCCGCAAAAAGCCCTTTTCTGAAAATGTCACTGATTTGAGAGCTGGGAGGATAGCTATTATCTACTGCAGTATTACATGCTGAAACAAACATAAAAGGGCCTCACACAAGCAAGCAATTACATACCAGGCTGGTGTCATAATACAATATAATTGCCCCCACTGCTCAGTCCTGACATACCAATTTGCCAAAAACTA
The DNA here is from genome assembly GCF_019703515.2 of Myxocyprinus asiaticus. NCBI lineage: Eukaryota > Metazoa > Chordata > Actinopteri > Cypriniformes > Catostomidae > Myxocyprinus > Myxocyprinus asiaticus. The sequence continues at coordinate 13,870,884 of NC_059352.1, forward strand.
TGACAGTCCTCAATCTCATTGAAGTTCCACCAGATAATGTGACAAGGGTTTTGTCTACAAAGGCTGTAAGCTTTCAACATTAACAAAGAACAATGACAAAAACCGGCACAATAGTTCACATGCACTTCACGCCTCTGAACTCTGCCTGGCTTGAACTTACTATGAAACTCTTGTTTGATGTTACAGTATGAAAAACATCCTATTTTCTCTCTCTCCTCCACTCTCCCAGAATAGTATAGAAAAGGCAGGAGAGCAGGCTGAAGCATCATTACCACCCAGCACCAGAGTATTGACCAAAAAAAAGGCCATTCCTGATATCCACAGTAAAGTAGGCATTACATAAATTACAGGCTGAGAGAGAGGCTGTTTGCTTTGCTCGTCACAGGAGGACCAAGGTCTCTAATTAATCTCTCCTTGGCCCCTATAGGCACTGGCTTTAAAATGCCAATACATGCATGGTAATGAAAGAAGAAAGCAATTTAAAGACTGTTCAGTTTGGAGAACAGGAGACAAACTGTTTAAAAATGAATCAATAAAAGATCAAATTGGAACTCAAGTGCATTGAATTGGGACTTCTAACGTTTTGCAGAAGTAGTTTTGATTAACTGTGTTGACTAGCTCTGTTTGCTTATGGAATCGCACACAAGCAATTTCTCCTCTGTAACTGATTTTTATTTTTTTTGTATTCATTCTCTGTAATCAGGTTATTTTGCGTTCAGATGTTCCTTGTAGATCACATTTCAAAACTGGCAATTCAACTCAACTGAATTACATTAATGTTACACACCTGGAGTTCTTGTCAGTAGATGGGTTTCCATCCAACTGTTTTTATGTGCATTTTGAAATTGTGCATAAGAAATCCTGAATGGAAACGTTTGATATGCGAATAAACGTTCAAAATTCGATTAAAATTATTGGACTAGGACGAGGTGGATTTTCTAAAGTTTCGCATTAGTTAAAATGCGCATTAATCAGAGTCAGAATCAGCTTTATTGCCAAGAATGCTTACACATACGAAGAATTTGTCTCGGTGACAGGAGCTTCCAGTGTATAACAATACAAAAACAATACAAAAACAGCAGCAAGACATAGATAATAATAATAAAAAAATAATAATAATTATACACATACGTACATACACACACAGACACACACATACGTACATACATACACACATACAAATCTGTTATCTGTTACGTACAGTGCAAATTACAAGTCTGTTATGTACAGTGCAAATTTTATTTTTAATTTTTTTTTTTGAGGAATAAAATGGCAGAAGAGGTTGGATGTGTTGGTGTAATTTATTCTGGAGTATAGCTGGGATGATGGTGTTGAAAGCTGAACTGAAGTCCAAAACAAGAATCCTTGCATATGTCCCTGGTCTGTCCAGATGTTGCAAGATATGATGCAATCCCATGTTGACTGCATCATCCACAGACCTGTTTGCTCGATAAGCAAATTGAAGGGGATCTAGAAAGGGTCCAGTGATGTTCTTCAGGTGGGCCAACACCAGTCTCTCAAACGATTTCATGACCACAGACGTCAGGGCGACAGGTCTGTAGTCATTAAGTCCTGTGATTTTTGGTTTCTTTGGGACAGGAATAATGATTGAGTGTTTGAAGCAGCATGGGACTTCACACTGCTCTAGTGATCTACTGAAGATCTCTGTGAAGATGGGGGCCAGCTGGTTAGCACAGGATTGAAGACACGCTGGTGAGATGCCATCTGGTCCTGAAGCTTTCCTCGTCTTTTGTTTCCGAAAGACCCGGCTCACATCATCTTCACAGATCTTAAGTGCAGGTTGAGTAGCAGGAGGGGGGAGGAGGGGGGTTGCAGGAGGTGTTGGTGATTGTGTGAAGTGAAGGTCAGAGTGGGTGTGGGGTGTGAGATTGGGCCTTTCAAATCTGCAGTAGAACACATTCAGGTCATCAGCCAGTTGTTGGTCCACCACAGGGCTGGGGGCAGGAGTCCTGTAATTTGTGAGTTGTTTCATGCCACTCCACACTGATGCAGGGTAGTTAGCTGAAAACTTGTTTTTCAGCTTCTCAGAGTATCTTCTTTTAGCCACTCTGATTTCCTTGTTCAGTGTGTTCCTGGCCTGATTGTACAAGACTTTATCCCCACCCCTGTAAGCATCCTCTTTGGCCTGATGAAGCTGCCTGAGCTGCTGTAAACCACGGTTTTTCGTTGTTGAACTTTAAATAAGTCTTAGTAGGAATGCACATATCCTCACAGAAACTGATATATGATGTAACAGTATCTGTGAGCTCGTCCAGGTCTGTGACTGCAGCCCCAAAAACACTCCAATCCGTGCAATCGAAGCAGGCTTGTAGTTTCCGCTCTGCTTCATTGGTCCATCTCTTTACAGTCCTTACTACTGGCTTGGTTGATTTTAATTTCTGCCTGTAGGTTGGAAGAAGATGAACAGTGATGGAAGGTGATGGAAGCGGTTTATTTGCAAAACGATGACGTTTTGACCATTCATGCATGTGTTATGAGTGTGCGATAGCTTGATGTGACTGGCCCAATGAAAGGTCAGACCTTGGCACACAAATCTTTGATCTACCAATCTAGCGCTTGTCATTCGGAAGTGTCTAACCCACAGCTGGTTGATAAAGTGGGTCCTCACAATTCGCCAGAACAGTTTTGAGAGCGGGAGCTCCCAGGTATGCGGAGACTGGCAGTGTGTGACTACTCCCCTCCTGAAACACTGCTCGCACTATTGAGAAGGATTTTTGACCAGGACACGGAGGCTGAAGTTCAAGTTCACCTGCGCAATTAATCGAATAAATAATTAAGAGTACAATTAAAGGTGCCACAATTAACTAATCATGAAAATGTTTAATTACAGCATTCCATTTGGGTCTACTCATGTTGCATAATTTGTTTTTTACATTTTACAAATGTTTTTTTTTTTTTTTTTTTTTTTTTGCAGCTGCAGCAGCAGTAGACCAACTGTGTTAACTATCTGCAAGATTTTGGAAAAGCTGCATTACTTAAACAGTAGCCTAGGACATTGCCTAAATTGCTATTTGCCTCTTGCTTAACCTTAACCATTAGCCTGCACCGGTGATACCCCTTCTGTTCTTTACAGTCAGTTGTTAATCAAAACAACAAAAAATAAACATTTATCATATTTTCCGGAAATAAAGTTGCACCTGGCTATAAATCACACCGGGTTAAAATCGCATTGTTGAGAGAAAAAAAAACATATAAATCTCGTCTGTATATACGTAAGTCACACTGACACAGTGTGGGGTGGATAACTTGTGAACTGTAATCAGGTACTGATTACAAATTACATGACAAAAAAAGCAATCAGTAACGTAATCTCACAGATTCCATTTTTGGGGTAATCTAATCCAATTATATTTGGATTACTTTCAACCTAATTATATTTTATTTTAAGTCACATGCATTTGAGTAGGATAATCATTTTACCATAAAAGTACAAAGAGGAAGAAAAAGTATTAAATTTTTTGAACTATTGTGTACCCTGTGGGCAGGACCCTTAGAGATGGCATCCACTAGATCCTTTGAAGCAATTAAGTTAAATGTGTGAGCTGCACACCATTGGTGAGGTAGTAAGAAATAATAAACATTTCTAGTTCATTTTAAGTGCATAAAACAGTAGAAACATTACATGAATAAACAGTAATGAACCTGAAATCAACAGCAATGACATTGCTAGGTCTAAGCTAACAGTAACAGCTCAAAACTCTGACACACTTACTTTTAACCCTTACTACTAAATTATAGTCCATCACCTATTCCTTAGCTGAGGTGCATATCTTACTGTTGTAACGTTAAAGGAGCACTTGCTCAAAATGTTAATCTGTGAGACTATTGCGCGTCAGGGTAAGAATATTATGATATTGATATGAAAATGATCAATAACAATTTACTCTTGTTGCCTTGTTAATATGTAATTATGTAATCTATAAAAAGTAAATGTTGTCTGATTACGAGTATTTTAAAATGTAATTTAATCCAACTACAAGTACTTGATTTTTTAAATCTGATTATGTAATCCAGATAACATGTAATCCGTTACTATCCAACACTGCTGACAGAGAATGTATATGGCAGTCATTAGAACCCGGGAGCAGCCACCCGACTTCCCTTCAGCCGTTCAGAAGCATGTCAGACCCGATCCATGAAGAAATTACCACAGCATCTACAAATCGTATCACGCAGTATTTGGCCTTGTTTTAATCATGTACAACATTTCTTCATATTATGTCTATGTTTCATGCAAAAATGCAACAGATAAGCCACATCTGTTGTAACTTGCTGTGCACAAATAAACACCTTTTAATCTCTGAGTAAAACAATATGCCTGTTGTATTCTATTTACCCATTAACATTAGCGATTATCTATCTGTCACTATTTTGAATATTTGCAACCCTATTTGTTATGCATTTATTATCCGGATCACTGACTGTATGTTTTTACTATGAATGTGATGAAATGTCATTTTATGAGCATGTCAGGAGTTGCGTTTTTCAGCAGTCTAGAGTTTATTTCAACAATAATGTAATGATGACAGAATATTTAAACTGGTTACATTAAGTACTTTTTAAAGGCAAAATACTCTGAACAGGCAAATTTTAAATGCTACCTCCATCTCAATGACTGATATTTTCAGGGAGTCGTGTGGTGCCATGCGAGGTTCGGACGTGTGAATGGAGAGCTCTGTGCACTTTGCTAGTTTTAATACTTTTTGTGTCATAAACCGGTGAGATTCGATACACCCTGATTCTTAACTGTTCTAGGAAGATAATATATCAAGAATTCAAAATCCTTGGGCTCTAGAGACATTAAAAGACACTTATGTGCTCAAGCTGAAGCCCCCGAGCAGCAGGCCGCAAGCCCAGGAGTCGATTTGGCCGGTGAAGTGAAGGAAATTCGGCGACAATTGATGAACATGTCGGCAATGCTGACGAAGGTTGTTGCTGATTTGGAGGAGCTTGCTGTAATATGTCGATCGATCACTGCCATGGAGACGAAATTCACTGAGATGGTTACAAGAGTGGTGGATGTTGAGAAACGGAGGTGGATTTGGAGCACGTCTGGGAAAAGTTGGAAGATATGGAGAATCGTAACTGCTGGAATAACGTCCGAATTGTTGGAATTCCTGAGGGAGCAGAGGGTCAGAATATGGTGGAATTCCTGGATGGGCTCCTTCTGAGCGATCCGCTGAGAGAGACAGGGCCCGATCAATTCTGGCCAAATTTCTGAGATCATCCGATAAAGATCTTGTGTTGCGCGAGGCGAGGAGTAAAGGAAGGCTTTGCGAATTCGAGAAGAGAGAAATGTGATCGATTCAAGGAATGCAAGAAACTCTTACATCATGGAAGGTCGCTTTTGCACTGATGTTCCCGGCCAAGTTGAGAATAGATGCCAAGGATGGCCACAAAGTATTTACATGTCCCCAGCAAGCATTGTCCTTCATAAAGTCAATGGAGTGAGTAAATTATTTTGTGGTACTCACATTGCAGCCGAGTGGGCCTGACTCACTGAACATTCACTTGACCGTCCGAGGAAACTGCGTGCCTTTTGTGTTTTTTTTTTTGTGCTGGTTCCGCTAGCGGCTGAAGCTTGTTTTGTGGAGGAACACACCTTCGGGACAGTTATGTGGATGAATCTACACCTCCTTTGTGTTTATACTGCCTATTGGCTGGAGTTTATTTTATAGATTTTCTTCTGTTATGTAATTCTGTCTCACAAAATTTGTATAGAATCACCGGACTTGAGCAATCCGATGGCAAAGTTTTCGCGTGGGCTCTCGTAGGCGTGCATGGACTGTTTGAGTTTAGAGGGATGGACGCGCTGTCATGCACGTTTTTCTTTTTTCTGTTTGTTTGGTTCGGGGGAAAGTTTGGGGTTTGATTGTTGCACTAATGTTGGAATGTGGTCTTCATAATTTTATTTTTGACACAATCTATTTTTTTCTAATATGTCAAAATGTCAAATGTTAGTATGAGTGGATTGTCTCTCTCCACATGGAATGTGAATGGGTTGGGGCACACCATAAAAAGAAGGAAGGTTATTTCTTTTCTTAAACGTAAGAAATATGATATAGTGTTTATCAAAAGAAATGTATCTTTCCTCGCAGGAAGCTGAAAAATTTGGGAAGATATGGGGTGGACATGTTTTCTTTAGTGCTGGCTCAAGTAAAAGCAGGAAAATCATTACATTGATAAGTAAGCATCTACAATGCAAATGTCTCAAACAGACTAAAGATAAATTAGAAAGAGTCATTATAGTTTTATCAGAAATTCAGGGGCAAAGGTTGATTTTGGCTAATATTTACGCACCTAATGCTGATGATCAGGGCTTTTTTATAGATCTTGAAGGGATGTTGCAAGCTGCTGGCACCCCTCATGATATAACATTTGGGAGGAGACTTTAATCTATTGATGGACTCAATGCTTGATCATTGTGAAGCAAAAGTGTGTAAGCCCCCTAGAGCAACATTGACGCTTCACAGGATGTGTAAATATCTTGGTCTTACAGATATTTGGAGACATTTTAACCCATCTGGTAGGGACTATACATTTTTTTCATCAGTCCATAAGGTTTGTTCTAGAATAGATTTTAAGTCCCTCATTTCATCTGTTGTTGATTGCTCAATTGGAAACATCTTAGTCTCAGATCACGCCCTGGTGAGTTTAGAGATGTTGCCACATATGGAGAAAAAGAAATCATATAGTTGGTGCTTTAATGTATCCCTTTTGCAAAATCCTGAATTCCAACAAATGTTAAAGGCTGAAATCAATGTTTATATGGAGACCAACTGGTCCTCAGATTCCTCTGTGGGCGTGCTTGGGAGGCACTTATGGCAGTTCTTAGGGGTCGGATCACACAGTATGCCTCATTCATCAAAAAATCCAAAGCACGAGAACTCGTGGAGTTGGAAGGGAATATTAAAAGTGCCGAAGCAGAGCTGAAGCGCCGAATGTTGTCTGATGGCCTCAGAGAATTGACCCAACTGAAATACAGATATAATACTATTTTGTCGCGGAAGGTGGAGTTTTGACTATTCAGGGCAAGACAGTCATACTTTGAGTCGGGGAAAAAAGCAGGGAAGCTTTTGGCTAGATATATAAAGCAGACAGAGTCTTTTTCTACCATTCCCTCAGTGAAATCTGCTGGTGGTGAAATTTTTACCTCGGCCATTGATATTAATAATGCTTTTAAAGAATTCTATCTTGATCTTTATAGTTCCACATCTTTGTCTACTGATGAAGATATTAGAAACTTTGTGGAACCAATAGAACTCCCTAAACTGATGACTAAGAAAAAATATTCTCTTGATTCTGAGATAACCTTGGAGGAGCCTGGTGAGGTAATTAAGGTCTTGCCTACAGGCAAGGCTCCAGGGCCAGATGGCTTTGCTGTTGAATGTTTTAGATCTTATGCTACAGAACTGGCTCCACTTTTGTTAGAAGTTTATACGGAATCATTAAAGAATGGAAAGCTTCCGCCAACCATGACACAAGCCCGGATCAGTCTGATTCTGAAAAAGGACAATGATCAAAGTGAGCGTAAGAGTTACCATCCAATTTCCCTGATCCATCTAGACGTAAAAATACTGTCATAAATTCTGGCTAACCGATTAAGTTATGACATCTCTTATACATATAGATCATGTGGGGTTTATTCAGGGACGAAGCTCTTCTTATTAACATTAAGCGTTTCATCAATATCATGTGGTCAGTGGCGAATGATCAGACTCCAGTCGCTGCCATCTCACTTGACGCCGAAAAGGCATTTGATATGGTAGAATGGGACTATATTTTTATGATTTTGGAAATATATGGGTTTGGGAATATTTTATTGGATGAATTAAGTTACTTTATATACACCCGGTAGCGGCGGAACAAACAAATAGATTAATTTCAGATTATTTTACTCTGGATAGGGGCACCCAGTAGGGTTGCCCTCTTTCCCCATTATTGTTCTGTCTTGCCCTGGAACCATTAGCAGCCGCGATAAGAAGGGAAGATAATTTTCCAGGGGTGGTGGTGGGAGGTATGGCGCATAAGCTTTTGCTTTACACAGAAGATATTTTATTATTCATCTCTGACCCCATTAGATATATGCCTTGCCTCCACAGAATTATTAATTCCTTTTCTAAGTTCTCAGGATACCGAGTCAATTGGTCTAAATCCGAAGCTTTGGCTCTGACAGCGTACTGCCCAGTAACGGCTTTTCAGCCAGGCGCCTTCCAGTGGCCCAAACAGGGCATTAAGTATTTGGGCATTTTATTCCCAGCAAATCTGTCTGATTTAGTTAGAGTTAATTTTGACCCCTTAATAAAAAGGTTTTCGAGTGATGTGGGCAGGTGGGTTTCATTACATTTATCTAAGATTGGAAGGTTAATGTTATTAAAATGAATTGTATTCCAAAATGTAACTACCTGCTACAATCTCTCCCTGTAGATGTCCCCCTCTCTTATTTCAAGCAATTTGATAGCATAGCGAAGTCCTTCATTTGGAATGGTAAGCGTCCTAGATTACATTTCAGTAAATTACATAGACCGACTGACAAAGGTGGGCTAGGCCTACCCAAGATTTTGTTTTATTATTATGCATTCGGTCTCAGACATTTGGCTCACTGGTTGGTTCCACCTGAGAGAGCCCCTCCCTGGTTTTGTACTGAACAGGATGTTCTTGCCCCTATTTCGCCATTGCTTTCTGTCAAACTAATCGGAAAAGTTAAGTTACACCCCATTTTCTCGCATTTGCACTCAGTATGGACAAAAGTGTCCAGAGTGTTTAATTCGGACATTTATTTAAATGTTGCCTCAAGCAAGCATATGGCTGAACCCTAAATTATGTATTAATAAGTCCCCTTTCTGCTGGTCAGAGTGGATTGTGAGTGGGGTTACTACACTCTGTGACCTATATGAGAGTGGAGTGTTGAGATCTTTTGAAAATTTGGTTCAACATTTTGGTATTCCCAGATCTCAGTTCTATAGGTATTTACAGCTGCGCCACCTGCTCTGTACTGTTTTTGGGAGTAGCACACCCCCCCGTATAGCTGCAGATACTCTGGGAGAGATGATTACTGCTTTTGGAAAAGGTCATGAGGCATCAGTGTATTACTCCCTGCTAATTCAGAGTCTGGGGGTCAGAGCTTTAACTTCTCTCAAGAGATTATGGGAGAAAGATTTAAACTTGATACTGGAGGAGGGAGTATGGGCTAGGATTCTAAAAATGTCATGTCTGCATCTAGAGATGCAAGGGTTCGCCTTATGCAATTCAAGATTTTACATAGATTCTATTGGACCCCCTCTAGACTGTATAGGCTTAGTCTTAAAGACACACCCACCTGCTGGCCATGCCAATCAGAAGATGGAGACACAACCCATGTTTTTTGGGGGTGTGTCAAGATCCAAGAATTTTGGTTGAAGGTTCAGAGTTGTATATGTGATGTTTTGGGCACTCAAATTTCATTTTGTCCCAGACTCTGTATTTTGGGCGATGGGGCGGTCATAAATTTGGGGGTTAAACACATAAAAAAATTCAGTTCTGACCAGTATTATGATTGGCGGGCAGATTATTTTAAGGGGATGGAAGTCGGATGGAGCGCCCTCATTTCCGGAGTGGTGTGCGGAGATGGGGAAGGTGGCAGCTTTCGAGGAGGTGTCAAGCAGAAGGCTAATTCTAATCACACATAGCATGGAAGAGATAAAGCCATTCGAGTCTCTCTCGTTAAAATGCACTCATTTACAGATGCTCTTTACAGGTACTCTTTACAGAAGTGTTGGTTTCTTAAAGAGACAGTGCCGGTTTTTAACATTTGTTCTACATGTTAATACTTGTAAATAGTACAAATTATGCAATTAAACAATAAACATGTAACAAAATATATTATATGCAATATAATATAAAATGTATGGATTTGTTCATTTTGTAAAAGCTAAAATGTGACCAAAATGATGAAAAACTAATAAAACATAATTAGTAAAAATTAATATTTTCTTAATATACAGGGAATTGCTATTTGTTAGCAAGTTCATTACAGACAGACAGTGGAAAATATATGCAGTGCATACGTATACAGTATGTATATGTATATATATATATATATATATATATATATATATATATAGTGTTGGGGAGTAGCGGAATACATGTAATGGGATTACGTATTTAAAATACAAAATATAAGTAACTGTATTCCACTACAGTTACAATTTAAATAATTGGTAATTAGAATATAGTTACATTCAAAAAGTATTTTGATTACTGAAGAGATTACTTTGCATTTTATTGTCATTTGTTTAATTTAATATTTAGTCCTCTCAGATGGAGAACATTAATACATATAAATGATGCGATCCAAAGTGCATTTGAACAGTGATGAAACACTTTCTTATGATTCATACGAGCAGACAGAGAAGTAAGTTTGAAGTAAGTTTGGAGCAGAAGAAATAGAAAAAAACCTTGTGTAAATTGTCAGCTTTACGCTAAGCTAAAATGCTATTTCTAGCCATTTTACATGCACATGTTACCAGGCACAATCGTATTTTTTTATCAAGAAAATTAATTTTATTTCTAGTAAGACCTTTGATATTAGGGCAAAAATCGTATTCTTGATAATAATTTTTGTATTGTTTTCCTGTAAAAATATCTAAAAATCCTTAAAACAAGATCAATTAGATTAATCTTGTTTTAGAAACAACACTGCATAAGATATTTAGGTTTTTCAGAGAATGTATTTTTAACGTGCATTTTGACTCACTGTTGTCATGTGTATTTTGTTGATTTATGTTTTTCATGTCTTTTATTTTGAAAAGTTTAGTTTCTGTTTCATGTCATGTGGTTCCCTTGTCATGTGATTTCATATTTCCCTCCAGGTTCATGTGTCTTGTTTTCATTGGTTTATTGTTTTATTATCTTGTTATCAGTTCTGTCTGTTCATTGGTTCCCTCATCTTTGTTTTACCCCTTGTCCATGTCTTTTAATGTTTACCATTATCAGGTATTGTGTTTGTGTAGCGTATTCAAGTCAAGTCAAGTCAAGTCAAGTCGTTTATGTTTGTTATGGTTTGGATTCACATATTGGATACACTTATGTAAATAAACTGCACTTGGGTTCATCTTTACTTCATCGTCATCGTCTTCATCATCGTCATTGCCAGCACCAATGTTACAGAACGTCACAGAATACCTGACCTACACAACATGAACCCAGCCCTGCAGATTATTGGTTCTACATTTACTGTAGGGGAGGTGGATGCCGAGCCGGAGTCTCACGTCATGGTCGACAAGCCAGCGTCCCACATCACGGCCGCCGAGCCAGAGTCCCACGTCACAGCCGCCGAGCCAGAGTCTCACGTCATGGCCGCCGAGCCAGAGTCCCAAGTCATGGCCGCCGAGCCAGAGTAGCACGTCACGGCCGCCGAGCCAGAGTCCCATGTCATGGCTGCCGAGCCAGAATTCCTCGTCATGGTCGCTGAGCTAGCGCCATCTTTTGCCCCAGATCCTCAGCCTGCTCCATGCCATGTCACAGCAACGCCTCAGCCTGCTCCATGCCATGTCACAGCAATGCCTCAGCCTGCTCCATGCCATGTCACAGCAATGCCTAAGCCTGCTCCATGCCATGTCACAGCTATGCCTCAGCCTGCTCCATGCCACGTCACAGCCATGCCTGAGCCTGCTCCATGCCACGTCACAGCCATGCCTGAGTCTGCTCCACGCCATGTCATGGCCAGTCAGTCTTTTTTATAGATCTTGAAGGGATGTTGCAAGCTGCTGGCACTTGGATACACTTATGTAAATAAACTGCACTTGGGTTCATCTTTACTTCATCATCATCGTCTTCATCATCATCATTTCCAGCACCAACGTTACAGAACGTCACAACTGTACTATTTTTATAGTCAAAACAAGTGAAAAAATCTACCAGTGCTGAAGAAGTAATCCATAGTATTTAGAAAACGTTACTGACCTTGAGTAATCTAACAGAATACGTTATAAATTAAATTTTACAGCATGCATTCTGTGATTAATGCAACGATTAATCATTAGCTCTTAAATGACTATTCAGCTTATGCCTCGACTTAAAAGGTTGTATTAAACGTGTTTACTAACAATAAAGAGGACAAAATAATTGTTTTTAAATTTATTACGTTTAATTCATTAAAAAAATTCACTGCAAAAAATCCTATTGTTATCAAGTGTTTTTGTCTTGTTTTCCATTTAAAATTATCTAAAAATCCTTAACAAGATACATTTACTTGAGAAGCAACATATAAGATATTTAGACTTGCTTTCAGAAAATGTATCTTGAATATAAGTGTATTTTGTATATAAGTGTATTTATTCACTTGCTCATACTTCAACCAGTGCAGTAAAGACAAAATATTTAATATATCTCAGAAAGCAGGTCTACCTATCTTATCTTATATGTTGCTTCTCAGGTAAATGTATCATTTAAAGGATTTTTAGATATTTTAAAATATTAAAATACTGTATATTAAATATTATATTCAACATAATTTTTTTTTTTTTTTTTGCATTGTATTTTGGGCTAAGACTACACTCTCTCACATTTATGTAAACTTCGATCCATCTTTAACTCATAAAAAAAAAAAAACTCTCTCTCTTCTTAACAGAGCTGCGTATCGCCGATTTTCTTCACAATAAGATACACACCGTGACATATATTATGATTCACTACGTCGCAAGCCATCATGTTACAATCTAGCTGCAGCGTGCGCGCCCAAGATACGAGCTTCTCCGCACACAAGGGTGTATCAGCCGGGAGAAGTTTGAAACTCTCGAGCTGTTTTTCACGCAACTCATATAAGCGGCTCTGACCGCACAGAGAAATGCCAGTTTCTTCCCCCCATAAATCAAGAAGGACCTTTGGTCTTTATTCATAGCTCTGTCTTCACTGATACCTGCTGCATTTACAATGACTGAGTGTTTACCCCAGACTTTAGAGACGAGACCCAGCCAAGTTTTGAATTACCTTGAATGTAACTTGAAAATAAATGTAATAAATGAGACACAGTCAAACACATAATAATATCTAGATATTCAATAAATAAGAGACTACACTATCTACCTACACGCAAGATATGAAAGCAAGCTTAAATGCTGATGTTACCTATCCTGAGTCCTGACTGCTTTATGTAAACAAAGTACAGAATGCTAGTGTTGTAGGTTTAAGATTCAGTTTTTTGTCATTCATCATTTATACAGGTGTACAAGAGATACAAATATTTTACTAAAGACAGTGACAGAACAACACTTACAAATGGGTTTTTCTCATTTGTGGACAAATGTCACGTTAATGCCACATTTAAACAGAGCCTGTGTTTACCACATAATCAAAGCAAGAGATGGAATTTGTATCTATCACAGAACCACTCAGAGACCACTGAAACATTGTATTATGATGCTGAGCCTCAAGTGTAACGGATCAGAGGGGCGCACATATGAGACATACGATAGGCTACTCGTAAACGTCTACAGTTCCTTATTTCACAATGCGTTCGAATGTAAAACAGTGATTGGTCAGTAGCAAACTTCTGAAGAGAGCATGATAGGTCAGTTGAGGTGAAAATTGACTTGTGATTTGGTCTATCATCAGGGTTGGGGAGTAACGAAATACATGTAACGGGATTACGTATTTAAAATACAAAATATATTCCACTACAGTTACAATTTAAATCATTGGTATTTAGAATACAGTTACATTCAAAAAGTATTTTGATTACTGAAAAGATTACTTTGCATTTTATTGTAATTTGTTTCATTTAATATTTAGTCATTTCAGATGGAAAAATGTGTACATATAAATGATGTGATCCAAAGTGCATTTGAACAGTGGTGAAACACTTTCTTATGATGTGTTACATTCATACGAGCAGACAGAGAAGTAAGTTTGAAGTAAGTTTGGAGCAGAAGAAATAGAAATAAACCTTTTGTAAATTGTCAGCTTTATGCTAAGCTAAAATGCTATTTCTAGCCATTTTACATGCATGTTACCAGGCATGATCATATTTTTTATCAAGCAAATTCACGTTGGATCATAATTTCTTTTTCTAGTAAGACCTTTGATATTAGGGCAAAAATCGTATTCTTGATAATAATTTTTGTATTGTTTTCCTGTAAAAATATCTAAAAATCTTTAAAACAAGATCAATTTGATTTATCTTGTTTTAGAAACAACACTGCATAAGATATTTAGGTTTTTCAGAGAATGTATTTTTAACATGTATATTTTGTCTTACTGTACTGGCAGAGTTTTTATAGTCAAAACAAGTGAAAAAATCTACCACTACTAAAGAAGTAATCCAAAGTATTTAGAATATGTTACTGTCTTTGAGTAATCTAACGGAATACGTTACAAATTACATTTTACAGCATGTATTCTGTAATCTGTAGTGGAATACATTTAAAAAGTAACCCTCCCAAACCTGTCTATCATCCATACACAGTTTATAATGTAAATAAAAAATAATTTGCAACTTTACCTGGCTGTAATTTCTGCTTGCTATCTTACTAATATCTCAGACGGTTATTGCTTAATTAACCGTGAGAGGCAGAAACCACGATCGCGTTTAAATTATGATTAATTGTGCAGCCCTACACACACAAAATCAGACAAGAGCAAGCTAAAAAACAGACAGATCTGCATCCTCTGTGCAGAAAGAGATATTGAACATATGCATCTTTCTATGTTCAATTAGCAAAGTGCCATTTGAGCGTTTACTTCTCCAAATTGGCCATCAAGCCTGCATCAGCCATAACAAGTATGTTTTATTCTACCCCTATCTAAAACATGCCCTCTTAAAGCAATCAAACAAATGAAGAGACATAACATCAATTAGCAGTGAGTCAACAAATGGAGACGCATGTTATTTATTATCAAGTTTATTTTTAGAAATGGGTACTTAGTAATCTAATTGATGGTGCATCAAGTTGTTGTGTCTCTCATTTGACACAATCACAGCATTAGGCTGTGCATTATAAATTTAATCTGGCCATGAAAGCCAAAGATTGTTTCAAAACAAGAGAATTGTCCCCAGACATGCGACAAAGGAAGACATTATGAACATTATAAACACATGGTACTGTACATACTTCTCCACACTCTTGTCATCTAACACAAACACCATAAAATTTATCTTTGATACATTTTTAATGCAAAGAATATTTGCGCATGTCTGTTTTCTATAGTTTGAGCCATCTGAACACCCCAAGAAAGTTGTAACTGCAACTCAAATACAGTTTCTGAGTCTAAAGGAAAATTATTGATAACACCCATTTTAATGACTAAGAAAACTATTTATATAAAATCTAAACACAGGAATTATACTCAAAATGTCAACACATTAGATAAAGACCCCACTAATTTACATAAAACAGGAGGAGAAATGAAATTAGCATAAACCCTATGTGACCCACAGCTAATCTACATTCAGTGCACAGAAATCTCTTTTACAGTCAGCTCAATCCACATTTATTTATACCTTTTCTCCCCAGTTTGGCATGCCCAATTCCCAATGCGCTCTAGTTCCTCGTGGTGGCGTAGTGACTCGCCTAAATCCGGGTGGCGGAGGAAGAATTTCAGTTGCCTCTGCGTCTGAGACAGTCAATCCGCGCATCTTATCACGTGGCTTGTTGAGCGCGTTACCGTGGAGACCCAGCGCACATGGAGGCTTCACGCTAATCTCCGCGGCATCCACACACAACTCACCACGTGCCCCACCTAGAGCGATAACCACATTATAGTGACCACGAGGATGATAACCCAACGTGACTCTACCCATCCTAGCAACTGGGCCAATTGGTTGCTAAGGAAGTCTGACTACCACCCACAATTCTTAACAATGATACAATATGAGTAAGAAATGAAATATAGAGGGGTTAATCAGATGAGCGCAGTGACAGCAACTCAAGCCATTCATAGTGTGACTCAAAGGAAGAAAAATACACCTTGCATCTGCATTCCATTTTTACTGATTGTGAAATATATATTTTTTTCATTCACATTTTTTTATGTTCTGGATTTTTGCCTATTCCTAAAAGCTAAGACTATGTCTTGTCAGAATGATTTCTTTAGCAATACATCCACCGTTTTAAAGAGAAAGTAACAGCTTAGAGGAATTCTCTTTACCATGAAGCAATGTTTAGTGATTGTCCTTAAACTGTCACTCTTTCACAGTTAACCATCAGTCAGCTTTAAGAAAATTTGTTATTGTACTTTGGCACTTTTTTATTTATTACTTTTCCTCAAGAACAAAATTTCATATTCTAGAATCGCTTTAAAAATGCAGCTATAACATCATTGTTGATTTCTGATTCACAGCAAATATGTTCTGTAAAAAATAAATAAATAAAAAAATAGTAAAATATCTAAAATGTGCATTACATTTTATACACTAATGCCTCCAGTTAAAATTCTAAAAGATGCATTAAAATATATTTAGGATACATGATGTCTCTATTTTACTGCAATGAAAAATTGTTACAATACTTGTAAAAACACACGCACACCAAAGCAATGTTTCAAAAGGCAAAACTCCCTTCATCACCTGTGTGAACAATGGGATGCTATGTTGTGTGGGTCAAAAGGCTAACCAAATGGTTACTTATTATAGATATTTTTTTGGAGCAGTAAATGTGCAAGCTTTTTTCTGTTCTGAAAAAAATTTATAACCTACAATTGTACTAGAATCTATTTCTACTTGATCTAACAAAAAAAAATTTACCTAATTTGTTGGGTAAATTTAGTCAAGATTAAATTTTTGTCATAAAATTTTTTGAATAATTAAATTAAGTTAATTTAGATTCATTCGATAGCTGTATTGCATTGTCAGTGCAGTCTTGTTATCATATTAGCAAGATAGCTAGCTAGTGGCTTTCTAGCCTCATTACTATTTTACATGACAGCAGGGCTAAGTGCCGCTAGCCAGCTAATACTTCCTAGCCTGCTGATTTCATGACTTTAATTCAGTTAACTAGTTGTGTGTGTAAATTTGCCTTACTGCTTGCGTTTTTAGTGATACGCAAACAGTTCTATGGCATGAGATCTACTTTTTCATAATGCCATTATAGTAAGATCTACATTGAATTGTAGGCAGTGTTTTCATGATTCAAACATTTCATGAGTCATTACCTATACCAGTAAAATTTGACAATTCTCAATACCAAAGCTAATACTAAAACTAATTTGTTAATTAGGTAAACATTGTTTCAAGTTCCCAAGACAAGGAAACAGTCAGTAATAAATAAAGACACACAAAAAAAAAAAAAAAAAAAAATTAAGAAAACCGTGCTTAAAGTTTCTAACAGCCGTATCAATAAGTATTTAAGTAAACGTACAGAAATGGAAGAAATGGACGTTTAGCGCCTGATTCACTACATAAATTATGCAGATCAGGCAATGGCGCAAATGTGTCCGCAAAATCGCTGTTGAATGCAATTTGCATGCGCAATTCTGATCTTGCGGTCCGATTCTGAGCGCGGTATAGCCGAGAATGCCACAGACCATCGTATGTGACCAACCCTGCCGGGACTGAACAGCATCACTTCAATCCTGACACCTGGATCATCTCTTAAACATGCAGAACGTGCGCTTGAAAACACAGCGCATCTGGATATATGCCAGTTTATAATGCTCTTCAACATCATTTGATGAGTAATTGATTAATTACTGCAGAAATGATCTGTTGAAAATGTTCACAAACATCTCTTTTAAATAAATTTAATTTTACCGCCTACTTTCATGTGGCGGTAATAGTGTGATGTAAATATTGAGTTTTGTGAATGCAGTGCAATCTTTAATGAGCCTAATTTACATAGAAAGGAGACATGTTTGCATGGAAAGCAATGGCAATGACTTCATTTAAATACTAAAGACACAGCACAATATCAGTGCTGATTGCACCCGCTAAACGGGATTGCAGGTGGTTAGTGAATAAGTATTTGTGCTGCCCCTTAGTGTTGCTCTTCAAAGATGTTAGCCAATCACACTGAAATCTTAAAGGGGACAGCACAGAAAATAGAGCGTTTCAGACAGAGGGCCAGAGACAGGGTGGAAAAAGGTAATTCAATACAATATTATGCCTGTTTTTCTGTGCAAAACTTTACTAACATTATAAGTGAACCTCATGTAAAAAATAAAGCATGACATGACTGCTTTAATATTTTCTAAAGCTACTAAAGTTATCCAACCAAAAGCAATGAATGGTTGTCTTGTTTTATTGTTGTTTGATAAGGCTAATATAATCGGCATAGACAGTGGCAGGTCTGTCAGTCTGCATTTACCCTGCAAGTCCTAATGCAATTTCCAAAACGTAGGATGGGGGATGTATCATTCATATTAATGAGGAAAGAGATACCTGATTGGTCAGAGAAACTATAACCCAGCCCTAATACTACCAATAAACCTAATGCCAGTCAATCAGGTAGAGCTTTCCCTGCCATCCTACATTTCGGAAATCCGTGCAAATCTGAAATAAGGAAATAAAAATGAATCTTTAAGATTCTCGTTTTATTTATTTAGTTCCCTATCTGTCACTCACTTGACGTTGTGTCAATGTAGTGACACTAGGGGTCACTCTTGGGAGCCCCAAACACCTCTGCCTTTTTTTAAAAAGGCCAATGAGAATTGGCGAGTGGAATTTGCATGCCAATCCCCCGGTCATACAGGTATAAAAGGAGCTGGTATGCAACCATTCATTCAGATTTTCTCTTTGGAGCCGAGGGGTTGTATTCAGTGCACTGAATTCAATTCCCTCCAAAGACGCACCTCAAAACTGCTGGATTTATGGCGCATTTCAGCGGCTTCTCCCCCTCTGCACCCGCAGAGTGCAGAGAACGCCCCTGGGCGCTTCGGCAGAGCGAAAATAAGAGAGTATATTCTAAAAGAGTATATTTTCATTCACAAAAAGAGCGGCACACACAGAACGTCTTTTTAAAGATGTCTTTCCGTTTGTGTGTTATTCCTGGTTGCGTTCCTTATCTCTCCGCTTCTGACGGCCACGATCGCTGTCTTATGTGTCTGGGCACTGCCCACGCGGAGATATCGTTCGTGGATGAGTCATGTCCTCATTGCGAGAACATGACCATGGCAACGTTGCTTACGTAAGAAAGAAAGCCACCCCAGCGCTCCCCGCACTGGTCTTTCTACCTGCGGGATTGAGGCCGCGTTGGTTAGCACTGGGGGCGATTTGGGGACATCAATGGGACCACCTCTGCCGGGTATCCCCCCACGGACCTCCCATTCCCCAGCACGCTTGCTTGCCCCGATCGGGCTCTCGCACGAGACCGCCAGCTTGCCTCAGCGTGAGTTCGACTTCTCGTTCGGAGCTCCGGAAGATGATGAGTTATCGAGCACAGCATCGGAGAGCGGGCTCATCCAGTCTGATGCAGAGGCTTCGGCTGGGCTTCCTCCTTCGGGAACGGTTGCCCAGTCTCAAGCCGATGCGGAAATGACAGACATGCTTTCCCGGGCGGCCGTGAGCGTCGGGCTAGAGTGGAACCCTCCACTCTCCCCTGAACCCTTGCGGCTCGATGATTGGTTCCTGGGTTCGGGGCGCCGCCCATGGCCACGCCCCACCCCCGTTCCTTTCTTCCCGGAAGTGCATGAGGAGCTGACAAGATCGTGGGAGGCACCTTTTACTGCCCGTTCCCGGTCTTTCAGCTCCCCCGCTCTCACTACCCTCGATGGTGGAGCGGCCAGGGGGTATTTGGTGATCCCCCAGGTGGATAAGGCGCTCGCGGAGCACTTGTGTCCACAGAGCACCGCCACCTGGTGCGGGCGCCCGAAGTTCCGTCCAGGGCCTGTAGGTTTACGTTGTCCTTTGGCTTCGGGTCAACTGGGAAAATAGCAAGCTCTCCCCGGTTCAGAGCATCTCTTTTCTCGGTTTGGAGTTGGACTCAGTCTCGATGACAGCGCGCCTCATGAACGAGAGCGAGCAGTCGGTGCTGAACTGTCTGAAGGCATTCAGACGGAGGACAGTGGTTCCACTGAAACTTTTTCATAGGCTCCTGGGGCATATGGCATCCTCAGCAGCGGCCACACCGCTCGGGTTGATGCATATGAGACCGCTTCAGCACTGGCTTCAGACTCGAGTCCCGAGATGGGCATGGCGCCGTGGGACACATCTCGTGACCATCACGCCAAGCTGTCGCTGTCTCTTCATCCCTTGGACCGACCTTGCATTTCTACAGGCAGGGGTTCCCCTAGAGCAGGTCTCCAGGTGCGTCGTGATTACAACAGACGCCTCCAAGATGGGCTGGGGCACCGGATGCAATGGGCACACAGCCGCCGGCTCCTGGAGTGGCTTGTAGCGAATTGAGGTGCTGCTGACTCCAGAGGAGGAGACAGCGGGGGAGTTGTGAGATGCAACGGGAGTGCAGACCACCTTGACAGTTGATGTACGCTACCGTCGCTGTGTTGTCCGTCCGGACCTAGACGTGCTTGCCCTGGTTACGAAAGTAACCAGGACGTTTCTCTGTCTACTCCCTTTCCCTTTTGACCTGTTAACGAGTTAAAACAGTGGTTGACTTTCAATTGCGATTGATGTAATGAGCACCACTGGTCTAGATGTAGGCTAAATATCGAAAATTACACAAAAGTTTATCATCGATATTGAGGATTTATTTTTTTTCAATAAATACACAAGTTTGTTTTATCACCCAGCCCTAGTATTGAATAATGCAAAATGTTTGTAATGTGCATTAACACACCAGATTTCTCCAGTGTTGTAGAGTAGAGGTCTGTTGATGGCCACCACAGGCCTGGCAGACAGCAGGATCCTTAGGTCTCTTCAAAGGGTGAATCTTATCTAGCTGTGGTGAAACAGTTGGTGCCAGATGGCTTAGTAAAGAACCAAGACACAAAAAAATCTCCTTCTGATGTTTCACCAAAGAGAATTCTGCCAAAAAAAGATAACATTGGACCTCACTACATTTTACTAACAAGAAAAAGAAAAAACACTAAACACACAACTGGACTTTTTTTAGTGTGATTGTAAATAATCACAATAAATGAATGCAGAGCAAAAACATTCCTTCCTTAGACTCAACAGACAACATCAAAGAGTCCAATACAAAGAGGTGAGTGTATTTCATCTTACCTGTTTAATACCTCCTCAAAGTCACAAGCCAGTGCAGTCAGTACCTACCCAAAAATACTTGCGTGGTCTCTCTGAGGAATGGTTAATTGGAGGAATTATGTGTGTAAACCTTGGATTTACTTCACACCCAGTTGACTAATTTGCCCATTCTGTTCCTTATGTTGTTTGTTGCATTGGTTACAGTCATAGATAAGTGCAATGGTACAGAACAGAGCGCTTGCTTTAGAATACAGGCAGTAGTGGTTGGGCTGGGGGGTTGAAGAAGAGGGGAACTGTTCATGGCGTAGCAGTGCATTACACAAGTAAACAACTCTAAAATTAGGGACTCAGTCTCTCCCTATAGACTCTTTAAAAACTTTATTTAAAAGGTATAGTTGACCCAAAACTGAAAATTGTGTCATCATGTACTCACCTTCATGTTGTTTCAAACCCAAAGCAGATTCTTAAGCCTCAGTCATCATTCGCTTTTATTGCATCTTTTTTCCATATCCCTAAAATTTTACCTAACATCTTTTGAGCTTCACTGAAAGAAAAAGCTATTCAGGATTGGAAAGACATTAGGGTAATTAAATGAAAAAAATATATATTTTTATTTATGGGTGAAATATCCCTTCAATGCTTAATACTTACAGCTTTTCTGTGATTTTTTTTTTAGTATGTTTTGTGCATCGCATGATTTCCAAAACATGTCCTTTAAAACGGACTGCAAAGAAATGAGATATGCCACTGCACTGAACAAAGAGGGCAGATCAGTTAACTTCATTTCCTGGCTGTTCTGGGCATGCTTCCACCAAAAAACATTGAGGGTGGATCACTTAACAACTAGCACCCGCCTCATAATAACACCGTTTCCCAGGCAACAAAAAAGGAGGGAAAAGCAATAGCTTCTGGATTCCAACAGACTATAAAAGCAAAGATGTTGCTCTATTTTATTCCATGGCCTTTTTTCAAGTATTAGCTTTCACTGCTTACACAGAGAGAACCAAAACAACCCTTCTCAAGAGAAGTCTCAAATTCTCAAGATTTAACTTGAAACTCTTACATCAGACTGCTCTCTTGCAGAGTTAGTGCTAGTTTTGGGAATCACTGATGGGAATGTTAGCAGCAAGAAATATCGCCTGGTTGCTGTGGTAATATGATAAAAACAAATCCTACCAAGATCTTCATATTATGGTCTCCATAGTCTTATTACTAACCCAAACTATTGTTTTCAGACCTAAATCTGCAAAACCTAATCAAAGCCAAAACCCAAATGAAGGAAACATTCTACTCTAATCTATTCCAAGACTACTGATACTGAGACCTACAGCCAATTTATAAGAATGCAATTTCAGTTCATTTCAGTAATTTCAGTATGAACCCCTACTAAGCAGCTAATTAAACTGCACTCATTTTAAGACTGTAAATAAATACTTTACTTTCCAAACAAACTAATATCTACTATTACTGGAAGTTTTACATAGCAGAGGTACTTTAATATCCCTTCAATTTGTGTGAAACAAACAATAACAAATCCACTGACAAATCTACTGTTGATAAGTCCAGCTGCATTAGACCTGCACGGACTAATGCATCACCAGATGGTTGACTATGTAGCTGCATGAATCGAGTGGGTGGGTAATATATTAATTAACATCTCCATTTTACATTCCCCTTTATATCTGACATTGGAAAGTCATATCACAGTCATTCTATAGCTAGCTGCCACCTCCATAAGCTAGTTTTATTCAAGCCAAAACAAGTCATGACAGAATCAACCTGAGATATTGGGTTACACCAATGCAAGTTATCGTAAGGGTCAGGTTCAAGAAGGCTAGCTCCAGGTAACAAGTGCTCATATTAATCTTTTATTTACCTTATTCAACCCTGCCCCTTTTCAGCACTTCACGCTTCAATGTTTTGTCTCTTAACTTCCGAATTGTATTAAAGCAATTTTGAGTCGATCAAAATGGATTACATGTATGAGCACAGAAAGTATTTTTCACCAAGAGTTAATGGTGAGAGTCTACACAACCCCTTTACTACATCCGCAGAGGTAAATTGGACCTGGCAGATCACATTCAGACAGCTATGACACACAGCACTTTTTCATGACACAAGCGTTTTATTGTTTTACGTGTAATTCTGCTTAATTTTTTAGGGTTCAACTTGTGTTAAAATGTGTAGTTGACATTCAATTTTAAACAGTGACAGCTCTATTATTTCACATGTTCATAACATTTACAGATATTACATTTGTACTTTTTAAAATAAAGTCCTCACCCTAAATTTTTAAAAGGCTTAAATGTGATTCAAATTGTTGTAAACAGAATATTTTAAAAAAGTACACT
This sequence comes from Myxocyprinus asiaticus, assembly GCF_019703515.2. Taxonomy (NCBI): domain Eukaryota; kingdom Metazoa; phylum Chordata; class Actinopteri; order Cypriniformes; family Catostomidae; genus Myxocyprinus; species Myxocyprinus asiaticus. Next base: position 13,894,329 of record NC_059352.1, read on the forward strand.
TTCACATGTATATGTGTGTATATGTGTGTGTGTGTAAATACAGTGGCACCCCTTCCCCCATCCCGGTTAACTAAAAAAATCTGCTTACCTTAACAATAACGCAATAGGTGAATGACACGAGAAGATGGTCAGAGGTGTCGTACAGAGATATTTTTAATGACTTTGTGTTGTCTCGTGGAGTTTCATAAGCACAGAGGCATTTCAGTACATCCACAGCGTAAAGGTATGATCTTGTGTATTTATGAATGAAGTACTCTTGTTTTAAAATCTCCCCACTCTGCTTTCAGTTGTTATGACATCCTCTGAACACTTTACAATACTCATGATAACTTAGCAACTCTGTAACTTGTAAATCCTTTTCACTAGCTAATTACACCTTGACATCAACACCATTGATATCTATATAGAAAACGCTAGACCGGAAATTCAAAGACAAAATTTTCAAGTGTCTTCCTTAAAACCAGTCAAGTGCATGTAATGTTGTAAAGTTAATATATTTTCTATTTTAATGCATTATTGAGAGTTCTTTTTAGGGATGCACCCATATGGAATTTCTGGGATGATACTGATAACCGATAATTTACAGCTCATTGTGGCCGATTCTGATACCGATAGCTGATAAAAAAAAATATATATATATATATAAAAAATTAAAACGTTTTAAATTTTTAATCCTTTAACTTGGAACTGCTAGCTAATTCATTAAAAGATTCTCATTAAAAACGTTTGTCATTTAAAAGCTTGGAATTTGGACTTGCTGCTATTTAAGATTTGGCGGATGTAACATGAACCAGAAATGTGCCTATAATACAGATGTATGCTGATTTGAATGACAAATAAATAAAAATACACTAGCATAAATTGTATGGTGCACATTTATATTAGTGTTTACGGTAATCTGATGACTGCTAACAGAGAGAGAATAATGAGGCCATAAACAGAATTTATCCAACATTAAACAACAAAACACACAATATTAACCCTAATCTCTGTATTTATGGTGTAATATTTATTCTAGCAGTTAGACTGCAAGTGCAGTGGTGGTTTGTGTGTGTTATGTATTTGTGGCATTGTGCTTATTCACAGATGCTTGTTTCAGCACTTGTATTATCTTTTAAAGAGACCCTATTATGCTTTTTGGGATGTTACCTTTCCTTTAGTGTGTAATATAGCTGTTTGTGCATGTAAAATGTCTGCAAAGTTACAAAGCACAAAGTCTACACCAAAGGGAGTTATTCTCTCCCACAGAAAACACTGCTCCTGAACTGCCTGAAACGTCTGGTTTGCAGTTCAGCCATTACTTCCGTGATTTAGCTATGTCACTATGTAACACATTTGCATAATGCCCGCCTAAGGGCTACTTCAGTTATGGTAAGGAGCGTTACATTTCCGACACAAGCTCCAAGCGGTTGACCAATCACAACAGACTGGGCCAGCTGACCAGTCAGAGCAGACTGAGCTTTTTGGAAAGGGGGGCTTTAAAGAGACAGGAGCTAAAACAGAGCATTTCAGACAGAGGGTGAAAAGAGGTGCTGCAGCAATGTACAGTATGACAAAAATAATGTGTTTTTTGAACATAAAAGCATGTAAACCTATTCTAGTAGACCCCCAAAATAAAATTATGAACCTGTAAATGAGCATAATATGGGCTCTTTAAGGCTTTAAAACTATATGAATTACATTAAAATATGTTTTTAGATATCAAAATATTTCTTAATACTTAAAATATGTCTCTTTAGTTTTGGTCAGTTTTACATTTACACTGTTGTTTTTGGAACAGCAGTGTTCGGTGGCGCTCGGAGTTCAACTGAATGGCACACAAACGCGCCGTTCATGGCATTAATATATTCGTTTAAAATTCCCTTATTTGGGCATTAATATGTGATTGCAATTTGAAGTGCACAATAATCACGGTCATCTCAAATAACCACGATCAGACGATTTTTTTTAAATCGTGACAGGCCTAACTAGCACATTCGTTTTACTCAAAAACTACTGTTTTTATCCACCTCAAGTCACTCTGTGAGAATTATTTCAAGATAAATGTACTGTGTTAGGTTGTGTTTGGACTTGTTTTAATTACAGTGCTGTTCTGTAAGTAGCGATGTGCTATTTCCCACATTCTGTTTATGTTTCATTAAGTAATATGTGAAAATTATTGCACACAAGTAACATACATACATGTTTTTGTCGCATTTTCGTATATTGCCTCATGAAACAAACAGAATATGGGAAATGGCTTACAGCGCAGAGATGTTAAAATAATCCTCACAGTGTGACATTTTGCATAAGTTGCATTCACTGCAAAAACTCATGAGAAAATCTAGGGTAAAAGACTGCAGGTCTTTTACAATTACAGTAATACTTACAGAGATTGTTCAATAAAAATGAAATTTTCGTAATTTACTCACCCTCATGTTTTTCAAAAATACAACCTTGTATGACTTTCTTTCTTCTGTGTTACAAAAAGACAGAATGTTTGGGATTTGACAGCCTCAGTCACCATTCACTTTAATTGCATCTTGTTTGAAAGCTGATTGAGACAAACATTCTGCCTTACATTTCTATCTGTTTTAGAACAGCATGAGTGTGAGTAAATTATGACATAATTTTCATTTTTGGGTTAACACATTTGCAACAGCAGCTCAAATCCTATAACCATAATAATGATGTTATCATATTTAATGTTAATTTATTTTGTATTTTAATGTATTTTGACTGCAAGTTCTTTACATTTAATACTTTTACATTTAATGTTTATTTACACAAGCTTCTTGCATTCCATAATCATGAATGAATGAAGACAGGACAGACTGACACACTCTTGGGGGCATGAATCTAGGTCATTAGGGCAACTGTGTGATTCTTTTTAAAACGAGCCCCACTAAGAACTCAGAAACGTTAAATAATCAACATGTTAAGAAATATGATAATGGGAGCCGCCAGTCTTGTTCTTTTATTTATCTTCTGTTATTTTGGCTTGCTATGTTATTGTTTTTTTGTTACTCCAATCACTCTCTCTTTCTCTGTCTCTATTTCTCTCTCTTTCACATACACACACACACACACACACACACACACACACACAAATACACATCTTCTGATTTTATATGCTTTGAATAAGCTCCAGGGTATTTGGTGTCAACTGGAGGTTTCTATTTAGACAGAAATAAAACAGACAAGATCTCCCAATCTTAAACATATGCAATCTGCATCGCAGTGACATGGCTCCTATGGGAGAGCTGTCTCTCCTGAATATGGCAGGACTAGTGACATTGTATTAAGCGCTGGTCTTCAAATCTAATCAGTAATGCTGGAACTGTCTTTATACCTGTCCTTCATTCACTAATGAAAACAAAACATTAATTTAATGGCATAAGGCACACAATTATGAATTTCAATGGCAGCATAGGTATTGTTATAGATATTAGGGATTAGCCAGGGTGGTCAACTAATCGACTGACTAGTCGATTAGTGGGGTCGACTACTATCACTAATCATTTTAGTGGTGGTGATTTTAATGGGAGACGCATTTCTCAAATGAATTAGGAGATGCAACTTTTTGGAGAGCATTTCACATGATAACTTTCTGTACTTAACAGTGAATAAAAGTAAGCACAGTAAAACCCTCTGCAAGACGTTTCATCTCTTTAATGCTTTATATTTAGTCCTTTTATGTGCTGCTGTTACAGCAATCAAAGCAGAGAATCAACAATACATTTCAAGACACTCACTGTCAGATGTTAAATCCTCTGCTGTGAGTAATGTTACCATATTTGTGAGATGATGTGGAGAGGTTAAAGTCTTTTGCTGATTCTGTCTGACACTGCTTAAAAAAATTGTTGCAGTAAAAAAGGTTTAAACTGCTTGATGTCATGAACTAGATGTGTCCCCGCAATATTATCTAGCAGTTCTATTCTGGGTTCAGGATGCATATAAGCGGTTTTGTGCCACTCTGTATTGGAGCCTTTCTTATTTCTTACTTTTCTTACTTTGATAGTTTTGTGCAATATTATGTTATAGTTATTCAGCCAATTTATTTGTTAGCCTTTTTACTAAAACGTGTCTGATCGGGGACAAGGCGAACATAACAGAGCCCAATTAAACATTATCCTTAACACTGAGAAGTCGACTAGTCATTCAAACAATCTACTGACTAATCGATTATGAAAATTGGTAGTTTTGCACATCTCTAATAGATATTACATTGTTTCACTTCAACACATTAAAAATTGACTGCAGATCCATTCTAAGATTGTAGTAGCCTATAAATATTATTAACTTTGCTGCTGCTTTAATGTGCAGTTTAGAAATGCTGACTATTTATTTAACTATTATAAAAACAAAGCCCAAAATTAATTATGAGAAATTGCTTGATTTCCTCTTCTTCTCTTTTTATTATGTTTGTTTGGGAGGCATCTTCAACAAAACATTTTTTAATAAATGTGTCTATATATTCTATATAATTCTATAAAATTCGTATATATTCTATATAATAGGCTTATATTTTCTTTTAGTTGTATTGTCAAAACATTAAAGAGATGTACGCTACTTAATAAAATGTTAAAATATTATATTTTCACAACAGTCACTTGAATGAAATAGCATTTGCCTCTCCAATTTGCATGTTTTCCAAATTCTGTGCTAAAGAGCTCATTGAAAGTACCTCTGGGTTGCATTTTTGGCATCTGTAACAGGCCTGATCAACAGTTTGTTGAGTAACTTTACATTTATGCTAGTGCCATGCTCTACCAGTTGAGAAGTAAAGTTACAAAGGTTGCTAAAATATTAAGCAAAATTTGGGGCCCAACCAGGGTCTGAAATTAACTTTTTAGCCTGCCAGCCAAGGTGGCTGATATATGAAAATATAAACCAGCCAGTCAGTTTTTCTGCCGGCCATTTATTCTATATATATATATATATATATATATATATATATATATATATATATATATATATATATACATTACAGTGCAAAAGTCTTAGGCACATAAGGTGTTTCACAAAAGCATTTGTCTTAAGATGGTTATTTATATCTTCAGCTTTAGTGTGTCAATAGGAAATATAAATGTTAGACTCACAAACATTACTTTTGCAAATAGAAAAGATTAGAATAGAAGAGCAGGGAGCCCTGCAACAGACGTCATTGCCCCCACAAAGCCCCCCACTGAACATCATGTCAGTCTGAGATTACATAAAGAGACAGAAGCAATTGAAACAGACTAAATAGATAGAAGAACTGTGGTGAATTCTGCAAGAAGCTTGGAACATCCTATCTGCCAACAACCAAGAAAAACTGTGTCCAAGTGTACCTAGGAGAATTGGTGCTGTTTTAAAGGCAAAGGTGGTCACACCGAATATTGATTTAGCTTTTTTATGTTTACTGGACTTTGTATGACATTAAGTGATAAATGAAAACTATTTATGTCATTATTTTTGAAGACATCCTCACTATGCAACTAGGGATGCACCGATACCACTTTTTCTATTCCGATCCGATTCCGATATCTGAAATCTCAGTATCGGCCCGATCTGATACCAGTGTTGTTGTTGTTGTTTTTTTTGCATAATCAGTTTAGAATATCTTTGCATTATTATGTGGAACTAATTGGGTGTACTCTGTAATATGTAAAGAAACACAAACATCTAACTACACATTATTTCAATATAAATGTGTAGCTTATTAAGAAAAACTTTACTATTAACTAGTCTACTGGAGAGTGTAGCAGCAAAATTAACAGTAATTCCAATCTAAGTGTTCAGTAGAAAAGGCAGTTTTTTTTTTTTTTTTTTGCTAAATGTTTTCAGTTTTGTATCTGGATTTTAAAGGATTCAGATCTATTTTTTGTTCAATTTAGTTGTAAGATATCAGTTCACTATTTTTTTGGAATCCATTCAACTTAAATATTGTTATAATTTGTAAACAAATAATAATAATACATTATTATTATCATCATTATTATAACTATTATAACTGACTTTTAGAATTTTAAATACAATCGATTTATGTTTTATTTTGACATTCTGAAATCTTCAGGACATCCTGTATTTGTCTGTTTGTAGGCAAGTTCACTGTAGTTTAATTCGCTTCTTATTCAAATTCTGGTAAAATGCATCTCCGGTGCCGTTCTAAATGCATATTATAAGTGAACCGAACTATTGAACCTCTACATCTGAGATGTTGTTCGTAACGCTTAAATATTGCTCACCGCGTGAAGGCTAAAAATAGCCGCGTGTGTGTCAACAGAGCAGCGGCATTCACTAACGCGTTGACGCTGCGTGTGCATTTTATATATTTCCTTAGAAAACACAAACTTTTGTGATTCACAGAGCTACTGCACTTCTTCAAGTGGCTTTGAATAAAATGCACGAGTCATATGAACTACTTTAATGATGTTTTTATGGTTCTTTTATATCATTTTTGGAGCTTGACAGTAACGAACATGACTAACACAGTATTGGATTTGGATCGGGTTCATCGGACTGATATCCGATCCATTTAAAAACATCAGTATTGGAGCGGTGCACCTCTATATGCAACATTTTTCACAAGTGCCTAAAACTTTTACACAATATATATATATATATATATATATATATATATATATATATTTTTTTTTTTTTTAACTGCATTTTACAAGTAGATTTGACAGAAAGGATCGACAAATAAACAATACTTTTAAACATGTTTAAAAGTGAACTGCTTTTTTATAGAATTGTATTATTTTGCCTGAAAGTCCATTTAGATTTTTTTGTTCAGATTATTCAATTATTACAAAAAACTTAATGTGTACAACTAGTAAGTAACTGAGTCTCATGAGCCTTAAGTATACATACCGGTCGCATTATGTCTCACGCTGTACAATTGACCCTTCGCTAAGCTCTGCCCCCCTTGGTTACGGTTGCTCACTCTGACAAGCTCTGCAGAACTCCCCTTAGGAGTGAATGAGAGATTGCCGTGAAAGGCACGATTTTTAGCTAAATATTCTCTTTAACGGAATGGATAATATTCTTAAGTGGAATGAAGAGTGACATTGTGAAGCATATTTAACTGATGTTTTTTTCTAACAGAAATCTTTCAATTACACAGTAATTTGATTGAAAACTGTGGAGACTGTGAATCAGAATAAAGAAAACGATTATCACAGTCACCTGAAAAGAGAAAAGCGTCATTTGATAGCGATTACACACCTGATAACATTAAAGTAAGTGAACAGAACTGCTTATTAATGTCTCATAACACACTCATTTTGATGCTGTGAACTGTTTATTTACTATAGCTTTTACTATTACATGAATCAATACATAAATGAATTAACGTTCAGTAATTCGCTTTAATTTATCTTGGAGGAAATGTAGGTGACCTCGTTGATGTTATTCATGCTCATTTGGGAATGGGGACTGACACAGTTTAATCCATAACATGCTCTTTTTTACATTTATATACATTTTTGGATCATTTAGATCAAATCTAGCTTAAAACTACTCAAATACACATTACTCCCATAGGCTGTCATTGGAAAATAGCAAACACATGTCAGAGTAATGGCGACATTAGACAGGATTGGTCAGAAACGCTTTTAAGGCGGGGCTTAGCAAAGGGTCAATTAGGAGCGGTGTTGCAGTGCTAAAAAATGGTTTTCGTTTGGATTGAATCCAAATCCAATTCCATTATACAGACACGAGATGGAGAATAACACAGTTCGGTTTTCTGTCTGCATCGCCAGAAGGCTGCACGTTCAAAAACCGTTAACGGAACCAAACATCATGAAAATCACTCGGGTTTGGTAATATAATGCTACTATTACCGGAGAATTTGTGTATGTGGTAGTGGGCAGTGTTGGCTGAGTTACCCAAAAAAGTAATCCACTACAAATTACTAACTACTCATCTCAAATAAAATTAAAATCAGATTACTTTACTGATTACTTCATTGAAAAGTGATCACATTACTAATTACTTTACTTTTAAGTTACTTTCTAAAACACTTGTCATAAAACATTTATTAAACATAAATAATTTTTTTATATATTTGTAACTCAAGTAATGTACTTAAAATGTATTACTTTCATTGAATGTCAGTAACTGTAATCTGATAACAAGAATTTAAAATGTAATGTATTACACTACTTTTTGTGCCTAAAGTAATTAGACTACAGTAACTAATTACTTTTTAATCTGATTACACCCAACACTGGTGTACTCGCATATCCACATGAAATCCGAGAGTGGTCTTCCCTTCTTCCTGATTTTCATGAACGGTCCTGAACATCTACATCTTGCTTCTAGATTTACTGCTAGGCTATCGATGAAAAGCGGGAAACTATCTAAGGGCGTTCTGTCTAAACACCTGCGACCTTGCTGAATGTAGGCCTACAGAGCCCTTTTGAGGAAAAAAATGGAATGTGATATATTTCCTTTAGCGGACAGACATAGAAAGAAAGGTAAAAGAAGATCTCCAAAGAGGTGGGTGACACTACAAAAATTACAGCCAAATCAAAAATGTACCTGTATTTGGCGCATGTCAGGTGTTAATTTCAGACCCTGGGCCCAACCCACCCCAGCATTTTTGCTGATGGTGAGACAGTATGGATCAAAGTAGATTAAGATGTTTATTTGTATTGGTTTAGGTTTGGAAGAACCGAACTGGGGAGGGCGGTGATCTTATTTATCACCTCTGGTACAGTGGAGGTGCCAACTGGGGGTGGAGGCGGGGCAGGTGTTATGTTATATAAAGGAATGATGGGCCCTGCTAAGAGCTCTAGAGAACAGGATGGTGTTTTTGAACAGAGGTGGTGGGTGGTGTTTTAGCCCGTGGGTTGCATTCACACACTCATACAGTCACACAAACACAGTGTCCGGGGTTCTTTGTGATCATTTTCAATGGGAGCCGTAGAGAGCAAGGCCAGTTATACTCTTCTGTCTATTGAGGCACTAAACATTATCAAAATCAACGATTTATTCATGGCACAAGTCGATTGACTCCTTTCAATACCATGGGGTTGATGCACAGGAAATTACAAATGGAAAACATGTCAGAAAACAACATAGGCCCAAATAAATTAGGAAGCATGAATAGTGTCCAATTTTGATTGACAAGCTTCATACTACTTTCCCCTTCTTTCTTGAGTAATAATGCACAAAAGGGCTAAAGCTACAGTTGAAGTCAGAAGTTTATATACACTTAGGTTGAAGTCATTAAAACTAATTTTTAACAGATTTCATATTAGCAAACTATAGTTTTGGCAAGTCGTTTAGGACATCTACTTTGTGCATGACACAAGTAAGTTTTCCAACAATTGTTTACAGACAGATTGTTTCACTTTTAATTGACTTTTTAAATCACAATTCCAGTGGGTCAGAAGTTTACATACACTAAGTTAACTTTGCCTTTAAGCAGCTTGGAAAATTCCAGAAAATGATGTCAAGCCTTTAGGCAATTAGCCAATTAGCTTCTGATAGGCTATTTGGAGGTGTACCTGTGGATGTATTTTAAGGCCTATCTTCAAACTCAGTGCCTCTTTGCTTGACATCATGTGAAAATCAAAATAAATCAGCCAAGACCTCAGAAAAAAAATTCTGGACCTCCACAAGTCTAGTTCATCCTTGGGAGCAATTTCCAAATGCCTGAAGGTACCACATTGATCTATACAAACAATAGTATAAAAGTATAAACACCATGGGACCACGCAGCCATCATACCGCTCAGGAAGACGCATTCTGTCTCCTAGAGATTAATGTAGTTTGGTGCAGAAAGTGCAAATCAATCCCAGAACAACAGCAAAGGACCTTGTGAAGATGCTGGAGGAAATAGGTAGACAAGTATCTATATCCACAGTAAAACGAGTCCTATATCGACATAACCTGAAAGGCTGCTCAGCAAGGAAGAAGCCACTGCTTCAAAACTGCCACAAAAAAGCCTGACTACAGTTTGAAAGTGTACATGGGGACAAATATCTTACTTTTTGGAGAAATGTCCTCTGGTCTGATGAGACAAAATTTGAACTGTATGGCCATAATGGCCATCGTTATGTTTGGAGGAAAAAGGGTGAGGCTTGTAAGCCGGAGAACACCATCCCAACCGTGAAGCATGGGGGTGGCAGCATCATGTTGTGGGGGTGCTTTGCTGCTGGAGGGACTGGTGTACTTCACAAAATAAATGGCATCACGAGGAAGGAAAATTATGTGGATATATTGAAGCAACATCTCAAGACATCAGCCAGGAAGTTAAAGCTCGATCGCAAATGGGTCTTCCAAATGGACAATGACCCCAAGCATACCTCCAAAGTTGTGGCAAAATGGCTTAAGGACAACAAAGTCAAGGTATTGGAGTGACCATCACAAAGCCCTGACCTCAATCTGATAGAAACTTTGTGGACAGAACTGAAAAAGCATGTGCGGCAAGGAGGCCAACAAACCTGACTCAGTTACACCAGTTCTGTCTGGAGGAATGGGCCAAAATTCCAGCAACTTATTGTGAGAAGCTTGTGGAAGGCTACCCAAAATGTTTGACCCAAGTTAAACAATTTAAAGGCAATGATACCAAATACTAACAAAGTGTATGTAAACTGGGAATGTGATGAAAGAAACAAAAGCTGAAATAAATAATTATTTCTACTATTATTCTGACATTTTACATTCTTAAAATAAAGATCCTAACTGACCTAAGACAGGGAAAGTTTTCTATGATTAAATGTCAGGAATTGTGAAAAACTGATTTTAAATGTATTTGGCTAAGGTGTATGTAAACTTCTGACTTCAACTGTATAAGCAAAAATGTTTTGTGGTAAGCTATAACTCTATAGCAAACAGTTATTATTTGTTATGTAAGAAATAATGCCTCTCCTCCAACAATACTGTAACCACTAAATTACAGGCTGAGAGCATTTAAGTGCAATTTGATTTTCAAATGCAAAACTCACAGAACCCCTGCGTTCAAAACACATGAACTATTTGATTGTCTTTTAACCATTCTGTTATTATTATGACCATTTATTTTTAGCAATAATAAAGAGAAATACAAGAAAATATTTTTGATGATAAAGTGGCTCTATTCAGTAAGATAGCCTATATGAACTAAGATTTTTCTATAGTTTAATTTTGTCATGAAAATGTATTGGATTGATATTGATCAAGCTTTTTGTCTCTATTCTATTGCTCTGTTTAAAACCACATATTGTGAATTAAATCTGTCAGTTAACATTAGTGAGTCATCACCAGCTTGTTAATAGGTAGAATTAAGCAATTTGTGCCAGCATTGGGCTAGATGTCATAGAAAGCAAAAAATGGATAAGGGGTTACCCTTTTTTAACAAATGGAGTTATAAACGAAAGTTCGGGAGGAGAATGTTTACCTATTTAGAAATTAAGTAATCCAGGGGCAATTTAGTGCTTAGGTCAAGTCTCATGCTTGAGCCCTCCAATGCAGAACCAAACCAGTCATTCTCATTCTCATTCAGTTAATATATTAACAGGTTATGTCACACTGTTGAACATGCACACAGAATTCAACACTGCAGTTTTGTTATCAAGCCAAAAGGACATCTAAAACTCGCTTAGACCACAACTAATTAATATTCATTAGTAATCAACCCTATTGCATTTAAATGGGATGACGGTATGAATGGTTGCACTGTTGTCAGTAACAATTATTTAAACCTGCCCAAAGTATGGAATTTTGCAATGTACTACAGTACATATTTAATAGGAATTTAAAGAAATAAAGATTTCCTGTGTACACTTCATGCAGTGAGTTGGGTTTGGTCTTTGCAGCAAATGTGTACACGTAGAATGTTACCTAAAAATGTGCTGAACGTAGTGGTAAGTCGATTTTTTAAAAGTCAAAAATATGATTAAATATGACTAAATCTGACTACATTAGGTTACATCACCGTTAAAGTATCCTACTCTAATGTTAAGGGTCACATCAGGTAGAAATGGCTCCTTAAGTTAGCCACAGTTTTACTTTACAGTATAATACGTCAAATGTACACTTAAAAACAGAAAATACGATTTAAAACAGCCGCATCAAAGATACTTTTGTGGTGATGAACCACTGAAAGTTGTGGAAGGAGTTTGAGCTAGCCTGTAGTTTTTGTTATACGTCGAATCACAGGTGAATTTCCATCAGAAAAAAACATGGCGCGTTGTGTTTTAAACAGAACAAAAATCTTTCACTATCAAAGAGTTCTGTAAAATCGTTAATCGGCGACAAATGGAAAGCAGTTGCGATGAATTAATGTAACCATGAAGACTTACCGGATAATTTGAGCGCTTCAGGGAAACGGATGTACTAACTCGGTGTTCTCGACCGTTGAAGCCTCTTTTGAGGGTCTAGTGACTTCTCTTGATGTATAATAACGCTGGCAATTTCGGCCAATATTCCGCGTGACACGCTCTGTGCGCGCTCTGCTGCCCAACCCAGAAACCTGCACTCCGAGCGCGCGAGAATAGCTCTCTCTCTCTCTCTATCTCTCTCTCTCTCTCTCTCTCTCTCTCTCTCTCTCTCTCTCTCTCTCTCTCAGGTAGAGGTGCATTACAGGGCTGCAGCAGTAAACGCGCTATTTAAAATATTTGCCTATAACTATTCCCAAACTATAAAAGTCTGGAATCTGGTGACAGAGTTTAGGTAAATGTGTCTTTAATCTTGTTTATTACTGTGTAATATACAGTTTTGATTTAGCCATTATGAGAACACACAAGACCCAATAAAAGTGAATGTTGTAAAACTGTGGGGTTAAAGGGGTAGGAGTAAATGGCACCCTGTAAGTAAGTTCAAAAGGAAGCAGCTGCAAAATACTTTTCTTTTTCAACAACGCCTCCTGCAATTACAGCTGGGGGGGTCTATTGCTACATAAAGGCATGTTGCATCTAAAATTAAGCTTTGTAACTGTACTGCATGGGTGTAATTGTGGTGTGTGTGACATCTGTTTCCATTGGAGCTCTTTCTGCTTAGTAATACTGAAACTGTTCTCATGCAATTTCTATGACCTTTACCTACGTGGTAATCTTTGTCAATGTCCTCTTTGTTGTCATGACAGTGGTTTGGTGATTGTATATTATCATGAAGAGGTATTTAAGCTCAGCAAATGAACTTGTTTTGCATATATATATATGTATATATATATATATATATATATATATATATATATATATATATATATATATATATATATTTAAATAGACAAGAAAAACAGTTATGCTTTATAGTTTATGTATACATACCCATTTGCTTTTTGTTGTTGTTGCTGCTTTTTTAGGTTAAAACAGGGGTGTCACTTTTGGCAATTTCCACTGCACGTTACGGTTCGAATCGACTCGACTCTGCTCGCTTTACTTTTCTGAGCTTGCTTTTCCACTGCAGTTTAGTGCCGCCTCAACGTGGGTGGGATTATAGGCTGATCGTCATAGTTGCGCCGCTTCTACTGCTGTGACATCATCTTAAACGCGACACAAACATTACTGACCATAAACAATAACATTACCGCTAGCTGTTAGCTACTATCTCATTGTGCTGCAAAAAGCAGTTGTTGCATGGTGATTTTACACAAGTATAACAGTTAAATTGGCCTGGTTGTTTTAGAAGCAAGCTTTCCAGTAGCTGGTCAACTACATAAAAGTGAAGCTTTCAAGCAGAATATAGACTTAACGTAACAAAACGTACCATCCTCCATCATGGACTCATACAACGCCGTGGCTGCGTCCAGGGCACTCTCCCTCCCATTGCTCGCCGGCCTATTGCCATAGATAGCGTCCATTTGGTCAAACCACTTCCACTTTCTTCTGTTTGAACCACTCCAGCTGTTGTGGTCCTTGATGATTCTGTAGTAACTTTTACGTTTTTTTAACTTTTCCCTACACTGTTGGTAGGTCCGGTGGTAGCCGTGTGCGGCCAACAGCTGAGACACTTCCTGAAAGACTTTTTCGTTTCACATCGCTTCGTTCATCGCTAACGAGAGGAATGTCTGCACCTCGTTTATTGACCAAGGCGTGATTCGCACAGCCATTTCTTTTTACAATTCGAAAGTCACGTGAACAAATGATACTGCTATCTCTGTTGCTAACTTTAAAACTAGTGAGTTAATGTCCTGTTTTGCAAATCCAGTGATGCTGGTAGTGATGATTCTCTCTGACCAATCAGTGATCTGCAGGGTTTTGATGTCACATTTAGTATCGGCTCGGCTTGCTTGGAACCTCGACCGAGGTGGCACTAAAAAAAGTACCAGGTACCAGGTACTATCCACAGTGGAAAACCCCCAAAAAGCGAGCAGAGTCGAGTCGAGTTGAGCTGTACCGTGCAGTGGAAAATCCCCATTTTAAAAAGTGGTGGGGAAAGTTGAGGGGGTGTGGGGAATATTAATTAGGTTATTTGCAGATAATGTCAAATAATATTTCATTGTTTTGATAAATAGTCATTCTTAATGACCAGTTCAAGCACTCCAATAAAAATTTTACATAATTAATTTGCTAACTTGATCTCTACATCTAACACTGTCTGTACTGTGAGTTCCCTATCTGTCACTCACACGTTGTGTCGATGTAGTGACACTAGACGCTCTTGGGAGCCCCAAACACCTCTGATCTTTGAGAAAAGATCAATGAGAATTAGCGAGTGGAATTTGCATGCCACTCCCCCAGACATACGGGTATAAAAGGAGCTGGCTCACAACCACTCATTCAGATTTTTTCTTCGGAGCCGAGTGGTTGATTCTCACGAGCTGAATTTCACTGCCGGTCCATTCACCTCTTAAGAAGCGTATGCTGTTGGATATACGGCGCATATCAGCGGCTTTCTCTCCCTCTGCACGATCAGTGCAGAGTACGCCCCTGGGCGCTTCGACAGCCTTAAAAGAGTATATATTCTCAACAAAGAGTATATTTTCCTCTAAAAGAGCACGCATTGACGGACAGTGTCTTTTTTTAAAGATGCCTTTCCGTCTTTGTGTAATTCCTGGGTGCGGTCGGTATCTATCCATCCTCCGATGGCCACGATCGCTGCCTCGTGTCTGGCCCGTAATCATGTTGAGGCAGCGTTCGTGGATGGTTCATGTTCTCATTGCGAGAACGTGACCATGGCAACATTGCGGTCGCGGCTTTCCTTCTTCTGGGGGAAAGCCACTCCAGCCGCCCCCCTGCGCCGGGCCTTCTACCTACGGGTACGAGGCCGGGTTGGTTGATGCTGAAGGCGATTTGGGGGCTCCAATGGGTATGGTTCTGCCGGGTAATCCCCGTGGACCACCCATTCCCCAGCACGCTCGTTTGCACCGGTCCAGTTCTGGGATGAGACAGGTAGCTCGCCTCAGTGCCAGCCTAATGTCTCTTTCGGAGCTCACGAGATGGATGAGGTTTCGATAGCAGCATCGTAGAGCGCGTTGGTGATGTCGGACGCCGAGGACTCGACTGGGCTGCCACCTTCAGGTGTGCTCGCCCAGTCTGAGGCTGACGTGGAGCTGACCGCCATGCTTGCCCGGGCTGCCGCGAGTTTCGGGCTGGAGTGGAACCCTCCACCCATCCTTGAGCCCTCGTGTCTTGACGATTGGTTCCTGGGTTCGGGCTGCCGCTCACGGCCGCGCTCCCCCCTCCCGGTCCCTTTCTTCCCGGAGATGCATGATGAACTGACGAGGTCGTGGGGGACACCTTTTTCTGTCCGAACCCGACTTTCCAGTTCGTCCGCTCTCACTACACTCGATGGCGGGGTGGCCGAGGGATATACAGGGATTCCTCAGGTGGACAAGTCAGTTGCGGTGCACCTGTGTGCCCGCAAAACGCCACCACCTGGCGGAATTGTCCGGCACTTCCCTCCAGGGCCTGTAGGACTACGTCGTCTCTGGCGGCCAAAGCCTGCTGTGCTGCTGGACAGGCCGCCTCCACCCTGCATGCCATGGCCCTCCTGCAAGTACACCAGGCCAAGGCACTGAAAGAGCTGCACGAGGGTAGTCCTGATCCCGATGTGATGCAAGAGCTGTGCTCAGCGACCGACCTCGCCCTCGCCCTCTGGGCGATGAAGGTCACGGCACGAATACTCAGGCAGGCGATGTAAACCTTGGTGGTCCAGGAGCGCCATCTATGGCTGAATCTGGTTGAGATGAGGGATGCCGACAAGGTTTGTTTCCTGAACGCGCCCATCTCCCAGATCGGCCTATTCAGCGACACCATCGAGGACTTTGCCCAGCAGTTCTCGGCGGTGAAGAAGCAGACTGAGGCAATACAGCATATCTTTCCCCGGTGCAGTTCAAGATCCCGTACCCCGTCTGCTCGCCAAGGGCATCCCCCTGCAGCGGCGAAAGCCCAGGCGGCTCCACCTCAGCCCGAGCCAAGTCCTCGGCCCCGGCGTAGAGCCCCCCAGAGGAAGCAGTATTCCCTGACAGGGGCTTCCCTCAGGACAGACACGTTGGCACATAGCTGGACCTGGGTGCTGCGCAAGTATGCATTCCCCCCAGTGAGCCTACTTGCACAGACCTTGTGCAAGGTCAGGGAGGACGAGGAAGAGGTCATCCTCGTGGCACCGTACTGGCACACCCAGACCTGGTTCTCGAACCTCACGCTCCTCACGATAGCCCCTCCCTGGTGAATTACCCTGAGAAAGGACCTTTTTGAGAAGGGACGTGGAAGACCTAAGTGGTCTACACACGATCACTCAGGCCAGGGCTCCTCTACGAGGCAGCTATATGCCCTGAAGCGCTGTTTGTTTGCGAATTGGTGTTCTTCCCGAGGCGAAGACCCCTAGAAATGCACAGTCGGGTCAGTGCTTTCCTTCCTGCAGGAGAGGCTGGGGGGGCAGCTGTCCCCCTCCACCTTGAAGGTGTATGTAGCTGCCATAGCGACACACCACGACGCAGTGGAGGGTAAGTCCCTAGGGAAGCACAACCTGATAATCAGATTCCTGAGAGGTGCCAGGAGGCTGAATCCTCCTAGGCTGCACCTCTTCCCCTCATGGGATCTCTCCGTGGTCCTTCTGGGCCTTCGTAGAGCCCTGTTTGAGCCTCTAGAGTAAGTTGAGCTGAAAGCCCTCTCCTTGAAGACGGCCCTCCTGACCGCACTCACATCCATCAAGAGGGTTGGTTACATGCAGGCGTTCTCTGTCAGTGACACCTGCCTGGAGTTCGGTCCAGAGGACTCTCACGTGGTCCTGAGACCCCGACCGGGCTATGTGCCCAAGGTTCCCATGACCCCTTTTAGGGATCAGGTGGTGAGCCTGCAAGCGCTGCCCCGGGAGGAGGCAGTCCCAGCCTTATCGTTGCTGTGTCTGGTGCGTGCTTTACGCACCTACTTGGATTGCACGCAGAGCTTTAGGCGCTCTTAGCAGCTCTTTGTCTGTTTTAGCGACAGCGGAAAGGGAACGCTGTCTCCAAACAGAGGCTTGCCCACTGGATCGTGTGTGCCATCGTGCTGGCATACCAGGCCCAGGCCATGCCCGCCCCTTTGGGAATATGAGCACACTCTACGAGGAGTGTGGCATCCTCAAGGGCACTGGCCAATGGCACCTCTCTAGCAGACATCTGCAGGGCAGCGGGCTGGGCAACACCCAATACCTTCGTGAGATTTTATAATTTCCGGGTTGAGCCGGTTTTGTCCCGTGTATTGTCAGGTACGAACAGGTAAGAGTGCGGAACAGCTGGCCGGGTGTATTGCTTGCGTACAGTGCCTTTCCCCTCCGTGAGGCGAAGACGTGCGCTCTTTTCTCCCATGCGAGTTCACGAGTCCGTGAACCCTGGATGTCTTTCCTCCCTAGCCCTGTGGCTGGCAGATTCGGCAGAGGAATTTCCAGCCAGACCCAGAAAGTGTACTAGCATGCCCTGTACTGGGGTAGGTGCTCCACAGGCGGCGGTTACCTCCGGTAGCCCCCTGTGATGTATTTTCCATGGTTCAGTCTCCCTATCGGTCGACCCGCATGTCCCTTGGGAAAAGCCCTCTCTGCCTCCAGTCGCTGTGTTTGTAGCACTCCTCCCCTTCGGGCAAGACCTACCACTGCGCCTCTTCCGTGTGTGGCTGGTGAGCCCACATGACGTATTTGCCACATGTTAACCTCCCCTTCGGGCAGGATGTGGTCTCCGCGGTGTCTTTTCCCCCTGAAAGAATGGGAAGGGAAAAGAACACCTTCCCTGGTATGATTAATAGCGTTAAATGGCCCCAGCCGAATCTGAATACTCTGTGGAGAAAAAAACATAGAGAAAAAAGGCCGCGGCTGGTGATCAGAGGTGTTTGGGGCTCCCAAGAGCGACCCCTAGTGTCACTACATCGACACAACGTCTCGTTACCTCCATCAGGGAATGGAGGTTACGACAGTAACCAAGACGTTTGTTAGTCAATGTGACTAACAGTGAAGCACCACCCCTCACCTGTCAATCAACCGCTGCGCTAAAACAAGAGCTTAAAGTTTGCCATTTATGAGCGACTTAGAAATAACCGTCTGATCAGAAAATGTAAAAAAAGCGGATACATACACAATCACGAGAGCTTCACGGATTTTCTTCATTGTGTCTGATATCAACACAGATGACAAACACCTGAAGCTCCTTTAATACAGGTAATGCACTTCAGCTTCAGCTCGCCTTACTTTAAAAAAAAGAAAGATTATTGATTTAATTTTAATTATGGATTTAGAACTGCAGGAATTGCCCACAGGAATTTCTAAGCAGTGATGTGCATGTCAGGGAAGATGCTTTCAAAAGTTTTAATAATGTTTTAATGTAGTCACATTGTAACAGTTTATTGGTAGCTTACCATAGGCTATATGACTTTATGAATGAAGTCAACATACTGTATATGCATAGCATTTTATAATGCATTACTGTGATATAAAATTACTGTTTTGTTCCTTTTTTATACATTGTCTTTATGTGCCATGGTTATATGAAGCACTTTTATATAAACATTTTATTTTCTAGTACAAAGGCCCATTAAAACCTGCCCTTTTGGCACCACTGTTCAAAGGAAAATTATATCCTCGAAATTATCCTCAATGAAAATTGTTGGTGTTATTTATTAATTCATCTTTTCTAAGAGGAAGAGAGAATATACAAGCAAGGACAAAGGTCTGGATAAATGACTCAGAATGTCTGTTATTTTGTAGTGTTATCTTATTTTCTCATGTCTAGATGAGTTATCCCATAAATTGGTTTTGTGACATAATCTATTCTAATAACACAGACATTTTTATTATATGATATAAAGTTTCAAATCAAAGGAAGTTAAGAAGGAATTTAAAGGAAGTAAAAGAGCCTATTATATAGATAAGAAGACAGACCACAAAAACATTTGTTGTTGTTGTTTAATTTAATTTTATGGGCTTTTTAGCCATTAATCAAATAGGAAAGTTTAGAAGTGACAGAAAAATTATGAGATGAAGAAGGGTGTAGAAAATGACCCAAATCAGATTAACACTTGGACTGTCAAGCATTCGTGCACTTAATATATAAGATGGCACACAGTCATAGTTAATTAGAATTATTTGAGTATGAATTGTGGTGCTGGTTGTAAAAGAGGGTGGGGATGCATTATTTGAATAAATCAACTGAGAAAGATATTCAATAGTTTTTAGTGATTAACAATGTTCTGCTGTGGGCTGTTAAGATCATATAACTGTAAGCAAAATAATAAATGTTACTATCGAATGTTAGTATCATATACAACTTAAAAGGCAGTGTGGTACTGCAGATGTTGACTTGATAAATTGCTTTATATGTTCCTCATTTGTAAGTTGCTTTGGATAAAAGTGTCTACTGATGTTAAAAACTGTTGGAAGCCTGTAACAGATGAATGCCCAAATATTTAGCTGTGAATAGCTAAATATATATATATATATATATATATATATATATATATATATATATATATATATATATATATATTTTTTTTTTTTTTTTTTTTTTTAGTTTTTCTTTTTTTTTAGTTTTTACCACTGGGAATAATTGATTAGGCTAGATTCAGAGCCAGTGAGGGAGTATGTGTGAGTCAGCTGGATGAAGTCTGTTAGGGGCTGGCCACCTGTGCCATAAACGAACATCGTGGGTGGACTCTGATGTACAGTGGCGCACCAAAGTTGTTTAATTGATGATGTCATCCTCGCAGACGGTCATGTGTTGGTGCATTGGAGTGTGTGTATGTGTGACAGACAAGACAGACAAATTTAGGGCTAGAAAGTGTATCTTAACTCACTGAAAACAAAATATACTTCAAGATCACAAGTGTGCTCATGGCTTAAATAAAATAACTTTTAAAGGTGCACTCAGTAAGTTTTTGTTCATGTCGCCTTTGACTTACACTGACACCTAGTGGACTGGATGCAGCATCATTCAAATGCAATGATTTTCAGTTACATATGCCATACAGATTCATGAGTGAAAGTGTCCAATAATAGGGTGGATACTGATATTAAGCAAGTACTATTCGGCTAGTCATGTGATTCTAACATGGCAGCCCCCATGTGTGGACCATCTCCATGTAGAACAAAACAGCTTTTTATTAGGTTACTGATGTGACTGGAGTTTTTATCTCATGTGAGTGGTCATGATTTTATACATATGTTTCAAAATTAAAATTTATTTCTTATGGAGTACAGCTTTTTTAATGAGGAAAAAATTACTGAGTGCACTTTTAAGTGTCCGTCCTGTATTTTGACCTGAACCTCTCTCTTTCTCTCTCAATTTTAATTTTCAATGTCAAACTACATAATTGGCAAGGTTGTGTTTGCATACAATACTGCCAAAGCATCAATACACACAACAAAAGCAGAAACATTGCAAAAGAATGAATAAAAACAATAACAAATAACAATAAAAATACATTTAATGTTGACATAAAAAAATGTAATAAATATAAAAAATATTTTAAAAAAATACATTTACAATAAAATATATTTAAAATAGTAAAATAATCTCTCTCTCTTACTCATTCTCTTTCTCTCTCTCTTATCCTTCCCTCCCCCATTTATTTATGACACTTGTTTAATTGAATCAGTTAGACAGTCACTTAGAGTAGCGACAGTTTAAAAAGTGTACGTTAGTCTAGGGAAAAGACAATAATAAGTGTCAAACAATCTTCTTATTTTTATTCCACACTTCTCATTTGCAATCACATTAATCCTACAATTCAAATGCAAATGCCCTAAAAATTTTCACAACCTAGTATGTTTAGGTAGCAAAATACACAGATTGTAATCTATACACAGAATTTCTTTCTGCAGAATACTGATATATTCTGTCACATTTTTGCAATGTGTTCATGTAATTTATTTCAAATCAATAATCTTGAGACATCTATAAATAGCAATTCACAAGAGGTGCACATTTTTTCCCCCAGAACTATATTTAGATGAAGGGTCTAAACAAGCATAGACAGCATTGGCCCTAGTTTTCAAATGCTATTTGCATTATGAGTTCGTTGAAGATGATTGGTTTCCTTGACAACGATTGTCTAGTCTTGTTTTCTACAAGCATTATGATGGAGTGCAGAGGGCAGAGTAAAACTTAACAACTAATGGGCCACAGCTTGCTGGGAACATACTGTCTCTATCACAGTTTTTTGAATAAATATTTTGGGAGGAGGAAGCATTTTATATTATTTTATTTTATTTTTTCTCCCAATTTGGAATGCCCAATTCCCACTACTTAGTAGGTCCTCATTGTGGCATGGTTACTCACCTCAATCCAGGTGGCGGAGGACAAGTCTCAGTTGCCTCCGCTTCTGAGACTGTCAATCTAAACATTTTATCACGTGGCTTGTTGTACATGACACCGCGGAGGCTCCGCATGTGTAGGGTTATGCTACTCTCCGCGATCCACGCACAACTTACCATGTGCCCCATTGAGAGCGAGAACCACTAAATCACGACCACGAGGAGGTTACCCCATTTGACTCTACCCTCCCTAGCAACCGGGCCAATTTGGTTGCTTAGGAGACCTGGCTGGATTCACTCAGCACACCCTGGATTCGAACTCGTGACTCCAGGGGTGGTGGTCAGCGTCAATACTCGCTGAGCTACCCAGGCCCCATGGAGGAAGCATTTTTAAAGCAGGCCTGATTGAAAATCCTTCCTTATGTGTCTTTAGCATCACGGTTTGTGAAAAAAAGCCTTGTGATGAGGAGGAGGACGTGGCCAGGCTGTGATGGTGCATGGCTGGCACTGAATCAGCTGATCAGCGGGAGAGCGAGATAAAAGGGAGCCGGAGGCACCAGTTAGAGAGAGAGAGAGAGAGAGACGCACACAGCCGCGCTGCATGTGTGTCTGTGTTCATTTATGTTTTATGTTGTTTTAAGTTCATTTTTATCATTAAACCTTTATGTTGACTGTTCAGCCGGTTCCTGCCTCCTCCTTGCCCGTTCTTATACTGTTACATACCTATTTGATGAATCAATGCAGTTGTGAAAAAAAATCAGTTGAGACTGCAAGATTCCAACATTAAATATTCTTTATATTTGATTACTTTAGGACAAAGTGAGTTTTCAATAGACGCGTTTATCCAAAGCAACTAACAGTAATCTTATTGGAGTTTCCTCCTGAGAATTTAACTTTTGACCTTGGTATTTCTAGTGCCATGCTCTTCCAGTTAAGCAATAAGAACCCTAAAAACACTGTGAGTAACTCATAAACATCTTTCCTCCAAAAGAACTGATGTGACTAATGTCAGTATCACAAAAGCATGTCTTTTTTAAGCATGTATTGCTGCTTAAACCAGAAACATACTATGTTGCATGTGCACATATGTGTGTGTTTGTGTGGGTGGGTGGGTGTGTGTGTGGTTCAAACTCAGCATCATGAGCTCAATCCCCTCAGAGCTTTGCCACTGTAGATGACAAACTCACACGTTGTCATGGTTACCACAACACAGATGCCCCAGTTACGTCCAGTGCCATGAAGAATGGTAATAGTCACATCTATCACAGATACAAGAATGAATGTTAAATGTTGTGAGCCAGGTAAACATTTTTATACATATCTGTTATGTCTATAAGGGTGAGCAGGTTACACAGGAAAGTTGTCACAAGGTTTAAATCTAAGTAACTATAAGGTTTTGAGTCAAAACAATAGTTTGATATTTTAGTACATTGCCTTTTATTTATTTTTTACTGTTTTATTTCATTATTTTACTGTTTAGATTTAGCAGAAAAGCCTTTAATAGGCTGTTTCATTGCAGGTTCCATTGTGACAACTCACCCCATATAGTTAGACAAGTCACAAAAGGTCAGCGTGTTTTCAGTTTACCGTATCTTTTTTCCTGGGCAATAATGGTGAAAATGTTCATTAGCTTTTTTTGTAGCCAAGACTTTAAGTTATTTGTCTATACATAAATTGGCTTTTAAAAATCAACCTACTGAGAGTGTAACAACCAGCCACAGTCTCCCCTATACTCACTCTGGGGTCAACTACATTACAGTTGTACCAGATAAAGTCGCAATGATGTGTGAAATTCATAAAATTACAAACTTCTGATGCAAAATAAAAACATTTTTTTAATTCAAACAAAACACAACAACATATGCCTCTTTGATGCTTGGCTGCTATGACATTACTGAGGAGGGCCAATCAAAAAGGCTTGCTGAGTGTACATGAGCAGCATCGGGTGTGTTTGCCCTGTCTGTGAAATGCAGTTTGTATCTCTGCAGACTGTAAATGTTTAATAATGTTATTTCCTACAGCGCCACCTGCACTGCACTGCACTGCACTCACATCACACTCTCAAATCCAGTATCTCCACAAGGCTACTGTAAGGCCCTATAATTTTTTATTTTCCTGATGCCAACACAACATTTCTAGTTTTACATATGCAGTAATGTAATACCATATATTTTGGTTTCTCTATAAGGTGATTAAAGGCTTGTCATTTTTCAGTTCTAGTTGATGTAAAAGATTTTGATTCCCGGTAGAAACAGTTCACCACTTCCCTTGAGCACAAACTCACAATTCAGGAAATGTGTGTTTTCTGCACAAATTTGAAATCAATTGATACAGCAATGTGATTTTCTAAAGAATTCTGTTGGCCATCCAACATATTCAGCGTCAAAGCTGGGTTGCCATGGTGATAAGCTCAGAAACTAAATCAGGGTCCTTGGAAGATGAGTGTGTTGTGTGTGTCTCTCTGAAAGCACAGACTAGAAATATAAGTAATGGAATTAACCATTTACTCTGCCCTTATCATTCGCCAGTACTGTAGGAATTTTAGGTTAAATCATGACTCAGGCTGTAAACTTTACATATTAAATTCCATAAGTGTATGAATAAATGTACAGTATGAATGCTGCAAACAGCCAACAGGCTAGATTTAAACTTCTACTTTCACTTGCAATAAATTCTATAATACAATTATCAGTGATTAGTTTGGGGAGTTTTCGGCAGACATAAAAATTCTTTATTCAACCATAAAAAGTAATCACATAGAAAAACAAGTTTTAACACATTGTGCAAGAACAATTTAGGTTTAAAAGTTTTTAGATTTCTCTAGGAGTTTAATTACCTACAACCTAACAGTTACAGACATATCCTAACACATAAACACTGGGTGTGTGTTTGTAACTAAATGTGTGATATTTAAGAGAAGGTGAAAGAAGGAATATACTTGATTGTTGAAAGGTTTTATTTCTTTATTAAGTGACTAGCAAACTTTGCTTAGCTTGCCAACTAAGTTAAAGGACGCACAGATTTTCCAGGCTATACAGAAATGCTATTTATGGCCATATATTAATATTTGGGAAAATATATGTTACATATACAGTATGACATTTTGTAGTATTTTAAAATAAATGTTGTATACAGTATGTGTACATCAATGTGACTTTTTTTATACTGTATATTTCAAACTAATAGTGACACATCAGCTTAGAAAGTTACGCATAACATTGGATGTGTATATGAACAAGAAATAGAAACTAATTCAAAATGTTGAGTCTTGTTTTTTAATCAGTCTTGAAAATACCAATTTGAGGAAGTGTTTGTGGAGACGTCATTTGTTTCTAAGTTTCTTTAGATGTAAAAGAGGCTGTGGGGATGGGAACGTGGTCGTGTGTCTGTCAGTGGGGAGAGAGGAAGCAGTAAGAGCCATCACCTGACTCTAAACACCTGTGTCTCATTTCAGTGATGGCAGAGACGGGCTTTAAAAGGCTGGCGGAACGCCAGACCGGGAGAGAGAGACCAAGTCACACAAAGAGTTTATGTTGACTGTTATCAGTGAAGCTAATGTGTGTAAACAGAAGTTCTTGCTGAAAAGCATATTTAGAGTAAAAACTCTGAGAGTAAAAAGAACACTCACGTGGACTGCGACGCCGGCTCCCGCTTTCTTCTTTCCTCCAACCCTCAGAATGTCTACACTGGTGCCAAAACTCAGAATTTGGGAAGAAGACTGGCTGCCATGGACACCTCACCGCTCGGTGAAGTCATCCGTGCCTTGGATAGCATCCAGGAGACTCACCATCAAGCTCTCCTCGCCGAGGAGCGCCGCTTCCAGGGGCTCCCTCAGGCACAAGGCGAGGATCGGCAGGCCTTATGGAGTTGGTTAGCTCCAGGCGGGTCCTCCGCCGCTGCCCCGGAAGCAGCAATGAAGCCACATCTTGTGCTCACGAAGATGGGGCCCTAAGATGATCCGGAGGCGTTCGTGATCCTGTTTGAACAGTCGGCCACCACCTCTGGCTGGCCATAAACACAATGGGCCCTCCACCTGCTGCCCTTGCTTTCCAGGTTGGCCCAGCTCGTGGTGCAGCAATTACCCACTGAGGACCTCCTGGACTACTCGAAGATGAAGTTGGCTGTCCAGCAACGTGTCGGCCACACGCTAAAACAACATTGCCAGTGGTTACGCTCCCTCACCCTTAGCAAAGCCGGCCGCCCGTTCACATTTTCCCAGCAACTTCATGATGCCTGCCGGAAGTAGGTGCAAGCCGAGGATGGCCGCGACATCGATCTGATGGTGCTGGAGCAGTTGACCGTTCATCTGCCCCGAGGAACTGCGGAATGGGTCCGGTGCCATCGCCCCACGTCGATGGATGACTTTGTCCAGCTGGCCGAAGCCCACATGGCGGCCTATCTGGAAGCCGGCGAGCAAGAGTCCACATCTCTCTCTCTCTCTCACTTTCTCTTTCCTGCTGCTCCTCCCCCTCATGTCCCTCCCTCTCCTCCCTCTCACCCTGTACCTGTTTTTCTACCCAAACTGGCACCCCGCTTCCGTGGGCTGCACTATCCGCCAGTCCCTCCACCACTCCCAGGATGATGTCTCCGCCACCATGAGTGCAGCCGGGAAGCCTGGGCCAGTCGGTTGGAGTTGCAGGGAGCCTGGACACGCCCAAGACCGGTGTCCGGTAATGGAGGTGGGGACATGGGTCCGGGTCCCTGACACACCACAGACCGCCCCCGATCGTGCAGGGATGTACCGTGTACCGGTAAGAATTAAGGGGCATACATACCAAGCCCTGGTGGATTCTCAGTGTGTGACGCGATGGCTGGTGAGGCGGAGCCGGGGCTGTCTGCGGCTGCTCAGCATCAGAGTGATGCAGGAGGGAGGGAATCTACCGGCTTTCCCGCCCTTAGGGGATTTCCCTCTAGAGCAATCGCGTGACAAAACCCTTAAGCATGCCTTTGACCAAGTGAGAGTAATCGATGGCCAGCAGCTCCAGCCTAACGTCACACTCACATATCCGATATATATCTGTCATTAGGGACCAGTTGTATTGAGTGATGCAGGACACTCAAACCCATGAAAATACTACCCAGTTATTAGTCCCGAAGAGCCGTCGGGAAACACTTTTCCAGGCGGCTTACCATAATCCTATGGCGGGTCACTTAGGACAAGAAAGGACACTGCACTGGTTAATGGCTCACTTTTATCGGCCGGGCATTCACGGGGATGTTCGCAGATGGTGTGCGGCATGCCGTGAATGTCAGTTGTGAATCCACCGGCCACCCCAAGAGTGCCATTGCACCTGTTACTGTTAATCGAGGCCCCCTTCGAAAGAATTGCCATGGACCTTGTTGGGCCATTAAAGCAGTCAGCATGCAGATATTGGTTTGTATTAGTCTCTGTGGATTATGCAATGTGATATCCGGAAGCAATGCCTTTGCGAAACACCTCAGCACGCAGTGTTGTGGAGGCACTCTTCAAAATTATCTCCCAGGTGGGATTTCCGAAGGATCACAGATCACTTACACTGCGTGAACTTTGTGAATTGTTGAGGATTAAATCGATTCGCACCAGCGTTTATCACCTACAAACTGATGGGCTGGTCGAACGATTTAATCAGAATGATTTGTAAGTTTGTAGGTGAGGACATTAGAAACTGGGACTATTTGCAGTCAGGGAGGTCCCGCAAGCCTCCACGGGGTTTTCCCCCTTCGAGCTCCTGTATGGACATCAGCCCCGCAGGGTGCTTGACGTCATACAGGAGGCGTGATAGGAGGGGCCTTCCAAAAGCAAAAATGAAATTCAGTATGTCCTTGATCTTCGAGTAAAGCTACACACACTGGGTCGGTAATCACAGGGAAATTTGCTCCAAGCTAAAGAGAGACAAAGCTGGCTCTATAATAGGGGTGCCCAGCTATGGGAATTTGCACCGGGAGGCAAAGTCCTTGTATTACTGCCCACTTCGAGCTCTAAATTACTCACAAAGTTGCTAGGACCCTTTGAGGTCACACAGCAAGTCGGGGATATTGATTATGAGGTCAAATGAACGGATAGAGGCAGAGCACGTCAAATTTACCACTTCAACCTCCTTTGGTCCCCAAAATCAGTCAGTGTAGAGAGGCGGTTCCCGTGTCCATGGCGATGGTAGTTCCGGAGAGGGCAGAGCTCGGTCCGGGGGGTGAAGTTCAAAGCCGATCAATTCACCCTGGTCCCTTGTGGAGACCACCTCTCACTGTCCCAGATTGTGGAGGTGGCCAAGTTGCAAAAGGAGTTTTCAGATGTGTTCTCCCCTCTCCCCGGTTGTATGAACCTCATAAAACACCATATCAAGACTCCGCCGGTAGTAGTCGTACATAGTTGAAAGAGTCTCTGGCCATCAAATGGGCTGTCCTAACCCTCCGCAATTACCTGCTGGGGCAGGCCTTCATCCTCAGCTCGGACAACGCCCCGCTTCATTGGCTCCACCGCATGAAGGATACCAACACGTGGATCACTCATTGGTACCTGGCACTTCAGCCGTTCAAGTTCAAAGTGATCCACAGGCCAGGCCACAGATGGTTGTGGTTGATTTCCTCTCCAGGAATGGGAGAGGCACAAGAGGGGGAGGAGCAGCAGGAGAGAGAGAGTGAGAGAGAGAGAGGGATGTGGACTCTTGCTCGCCGGCTTCCAGATAGGCCGCCATGTGGGCTTCGGCCAGCTGGACAAAGTCATCCATCGACGTGGGGCGATGGCACCGGACCCATTCCGTGGTTCCTCGGGGCAGGCGAACGGTCAACTGTTCCAGCACCATCAGATCGATGACATCCTCCATGTCGTAGCCGTCCTCGGCTAGCACCCACTTCCGGCAGGCATCACGAAGCTGGGCAACTGGGCCCGAGCATGAGTCGGGCGGTGGGGGTATGTGGGGATGGGAACGTGGTCGTGTGTCTGTCAGTGGGGAGAGAGGAAGTGGTAAGACCCATCACCTGGTGATTACTGACTCTATACACCCGTGCTTTAAAAGGCCGGCGGAAAGCCAGACCGGGAGAGAGAGACCGAGTCGCACACACACCCAGACTGGAGCTGAACGCTGTTTATTTATTTGTTTATTTATTTATTTCATTTTTGAGGCAGATTGACCTTTTGTAAGAGGCCAGCTAAAAAAAAAAAAACATTTACATAATTGTATTTTCAGGCTTTACGGTTGACCTTTGCCTTCATCTTCATCAGCTCAATGCTTGGAAAGATCATATATAATCCCCTTCTCTTTTTTCCTACCTTTCTTTCACACACACAGGCTCTATATTTTAATAAAAATAGCACTGTAGGCCTAATCCAAAATATGAAAATATTTATATAAATCAAAATACATTCAAGATGCCTCAGAACTGTCCTTTTATAGAAATGTAAACTGGTCATTAACTGACAAACCTTGTGGAATAATAAATGTTTGTTTTATAAATTATTATGGTGCACAAACTTCCATCCCAATGGCTAACATAAGTGTTATGGATAGTTATCCACATTTTTCAGCAAAAGAGCACGGTAAAGTGGTGCAGAATGAGCTCAGCACAATTTTACAGCATGCTAATAAAGATTTCAATGCAATTTATTAAATTCTGTTTAGTGAATA
This sequence comes from Myxocyprinus asiaticus, assembly GCF_019703515.2. NCBI lineage: Eukaryota > Metazoa > Chordata > Actinopteri > Cypriniformes > Catostomidae > Myxocyprinus > Myxocyprinus asiaticus. The sequence continues at coordinate 13,923,545 of NC_059352.1, forward strand.
AACAAACTAAGCACCATCAAAAATGTTCTAAAATTTATAAATGTACCATCAAATCATCACACCTGCCCTATTTAAAAGAATGAATTGGGTAGAAAGATTTAGGATCCTTAGTTTGTTGTGTTAGAAGTGCCTCTCTGTGATGGTAAATCAAGTCAAATGAATAATGACGATTTACGTAGAATCTTCACAGTTGCAAGCAGCCTTTCAAAGTAACAGAACAGGGTTTCTATGACTACCTCTGAAATGCCTTTTTAAGAAGAAACAGAAAACCACAGCTGTCTCCTATGCTTATCTCAGGTGTACTGCATAGAACGCTGCAATATACCAGCTTTGAGCAAAAAAAAAAAAAAAAAGATCAGAGCCTGGGGCACAAAAAACTGTACTGAAGAAATTGTATAAATACAGAGTGAAAGGAGGAAGCAAGAGAAAGAAGGCAGAAGAGAAACTGTCAAAGTCACTTTTGTCTTAGTACTTATTTCTTTTGAAATAGCTACAGCACAATATACCAGGGAAAACTGGAGAAAAAAAAGTGTAGCAGGTTTCAAGGAGATTCTGTACAATAAAACTTTGTAATTTTATTTTTCCTTTTGCACAAACTGGGATAAGCACTTTTCTTTGAGATTCAGTTAGCTTTCTTTCACTGCATATGTAAAAAAATACAAAATACAAATAAAATAAATGCCAACGCCAAATACATGATACCATAAAAAAAAAAAAAAAGACTAATATAATAAGACTAATGTAAAATATAATCTTAAATCAGAGAGTCAAGATAATTGTGAGACATTGGATATTCATGCAATACGAGATATCATTAAGTGAAAAAAACTTTGTTGAATATTGATGTGGTTCACTGAAGATGAGAAGATTCTAGTGACTTATTGGATATTACAAATTAAATTAATTATTAATCAGAGGATGTAGATCTGTTGAGTGCATGACTAGGAGGTTACAAGTTCATTTATAAATATATATATATATGTATATATGTATATATATATATATATATATATATATATATATATATATATATATATATATATATATATATATATTACATTTTTATTTTTTTATTTTTTATGTACCACAGCATGACTATGATGACTAAAAATGTGACATATGAGCAATAATGCTACTGTACCTGAATTGCATTGAAAAGATTTTATTAGGTCACAGTTGTAACTTGATACATTTTCTTTCTGGTGTATTTCCTACTCACTTTTTTCTATTGAAAATGGATGCTGGGCCAGGATATAGCGAAGGGCTCCAATAGTCTACATCACAGCTGTGTGCCATTGCAGTCTCTTGGCACAATCATGGTTTCAAGCTCGATTACACTTCCTAGTGCTTGACGCATGTGCAGAGCGTTAGATGGCACTATAGGAAGTGTAATCGAGCTTGAAATCATGAACGTGCCTAGAGACTGCAATGGCAAAATGTACAGTGAAAAAGGAGTTATATTTCCATCTGTTCTCACCCAAAACAAACTGGATAGCTTCAGAAGACATTGGTTAAACCACTGGTGTCTGGTGGATAATGTTTATGCTGACTTTATCTGCTTTTTGGAGCTTCAAAGGCCTGATCACCATTCACTTGCATTGTATGGACCTACAGAGCTCAGATATTCTTATAAAAATCTTCGTTTGTGTTCTGCAGATGAATGAAAGTCATACACATCTTAGATGGCATGAGGGTGAGTAAATGATGAGAGAATTTTCATTTTTGGTTGAACTATCCCTGTAACTTCCTACTTGATATTGCTAATCACAGAAGGTGGCATTGGGGGGAGGGGATTCTCATTCTAGAGAAGATTTTATTGGACAAAAAAATGGAGTGCAAGATGTGTCATCAATTATTTTGGTTCATTTTCCTGGAGAAAGACTACATTTTAAATGTGTATCTGCTAAAAGTTTAGTTTGTCAAAACTAAGGCATATTCTAGCATCTAAAATGACATCAAGCAAACAGACATGGACCAAAAGCCACATAACACAATTTCTATTTTACTAAAGCAAAATCATAAAGGATTAAATTGATTAAAGAACTAAAACTGTTGGCTAAGACATCATAATACATTTTCTACATTCAGTGATGAGAAATTTAGAAACTAAATTTTAAAATGAGCAATCAGGCACATTAAAATACAGAGGTAGCTGTTGTATCAGCAGTCTGTCTTTCAAATTCAGCCTTTGGTACACATTCAAGTCAGATGTATTTGCCAATTCCTAGCTGACCATTGGTATACAGTTTGTCTTCGTAAGCAACATCACAGTACATGTGTTGAAAGAACACACTAACTAGTAGTGCATGTGACTATGCGCTGTTATATATTATAGATGAAGAGTGAAACACACATGCGTGATCCTGCTTGTTAATGTACAGATGCTGAGGGCTAACTGTAAACTGCATAGCATAGTATGATGAAAAAGAAATGGTTTGATGCATTTTTCATGCCCATATTAATTGAGCTGCTCAAGCAATACGAGGAAAGTGATGTCCTGCTTCTGTCACAGTCATAAAACTCAGGCGTCAGCAGATGTTTCCATCAGTATGGTGACAGAATGAACTTTCAAGTAAATTTTTAAAACAATCTTCGTTTTAGCTTCAAAATGGTTGAAAAGTTATCATATTAAAGCTGACGTATGTAAGCTGGTTCAAGTACCTGGCTTGGTAAAAGCACTTGGCTTGAAAATGGATAAAAAATGTCAGCCAAATGCATAAACAAAGATGAAATATAAGACGTTAAAGTCAGCAGTGCTTTTCTGGTTCATACAGAACTTCAACCACAAACATTAGTATAACATTGTAAAAAGTGGTAATGTGCAATTGTTTCTTTAAAGACCTACTTCTACTCGATCTAATCCTTTAAAACAACTTCTTTGGTGTAATTCAGTCATGTTAAATTATATTTTTAATTACAATAATTTAGATGTTATCACATGAATCACATTTTAGGTTGTGCTCTGCTGCCCAAAGATCCAGGTTTTAAGAATGACTACTTTTTCAAGGGCAAAAATAAAAAAAATGTGTTAGATCTAGTCTTCCATTAGACCTCTCTCTCAGCCAAAAGATATCCATATATCAGAGTTTTGTCTGATATCCAAAACCAGTCAACATCAACACCTGCATATGAGTAATGCTGAAAAACCACCAGAGCTTGGCAGTTATGCATTGTGGGATATCTTGATCAATAGAACAGCAGGACAGTCATTATGGTTGCATTAAAAAGTAAATCATGAGTGTGTAAACATGACTCTGGTGCAAAATCAAATTTGGGATCATATGCTGGCATGTTTATAAAAATGTGAAAGAATGTGAAAGTGAAAGTGGATATTTACAATAAAAAAGGACTTCAATTTATCTGTTTCTCACCCACACCTTTTATATCACTTCTGAAGATATGGATTTAACCACTACAGTCGTAACCTGCCTTTATGTGCTTTTTCGAGCTTCAAAATATTGGTCAACACATGAATCCAAATTAACATGTATTTATACTAAAGTAATATTCCTAAAGTATAAGCCATGCTGGTCCATAATGGTAACAAGTACCTGTCTCTTCCCATGGCTCACTCGGTGCACCTCAAAGAGTATTACAACAGCATCAAGACTTTGCTGGACACCTTGAAGTATGATGAGTATGGCTGGGAGTTCATAGGAGACTTCAAAATGGTGGCATTCCTGATGGGTCTCCAAGGCGGTTTTACCAAGTTTTCCTGCTATCTTTGCCTTTGGGACGGCAGGGCACCAAGGTGCACTACCACAGGTGGGACTGGCCACAGCGGACCGAGTTCTCTGTGGGGAGGAACAATGTCAAGTGGGAGCCACTGGTGGACCCCCGGAAGGTGCTGATCCCACCACTGCACATCAAATTGGGCCTTATGAAACAATTTGTCAGAGCTCTAGATAAGGAGTCGGCAGCCTTCAAGTACCTTCATGACTTCTTCCTTAAGCTGTCTGAGGCAAAGGTCAAAGCCGGTGTCTTCGGACCACAGATAAAGAAGGATTCTGGATTCATATGTTGTTTTTTTCTGACTTTGTGAACAAAAAGACACAAATTCGGTCATTCGGAACACACTTTTTAGGTCATTTTAATCGGAAATTATGTTTGAAGCGATATTACAGCATGACTATCATGATTGTTCTCCCTTCAAAGTTCCCTTTGGAGGGTGAATTATTCCATTGGAAACGCATGCTTATCTTTATGCAGCTGTATGGTAAATAGACCAATAGAAATAACAAAAAGTTTGAATGGCAATATTCTAAATAATATTTTCACACATTTCACAGTTTGATGTCAATGGCAGAGAATAACGTGATTATTTCAAATCTCATGTAAACATGGTTTTCTTGTTTTGTCAGATTTTTTAAATAAGCTGATTTTTGGGAGTAATCAGCATATTGGCATGCATGTAAACATACGTAACATCGGTTTCCTGAGACGAAGGAAACGAGACGTTGCGTGCTAAGGCATATGGGGAGTGTCCTTCCACATGACCTTGTTGAAACCTCTCTACAATAAATGGTGTTTGAGCCCCGCCTTTTTAGGCGCGATGCTGTCCGCTATAAAAGCATGTGTACAAACATCATTCCTCAGAATTTTCTGACTGAGGGACAAGGAGCGCATCGCGCACACCTCAGAAGAACTCTGAGTCTTGTAGTGTGGCCAGTAATCGCAATGTCTCGTTCACTTCATCTCAGGGAACCGAGGTTACGTACATAACTGAGACATTCCCTTTTGACTCAGTACACAGGAGGGGAGAACTCAGAATGAATATATGAACTATAGTCATATAGTATGAATTAACGCCTTCATGAACCCAGTCGGGAAGGGAGTTTATTTATAATAAAAGTGCTTGTGACTTTTTGGTAAATTACAACAACATGATGCAGGAAAGTCTTTGCTTGGAGACGGACATTCCTTTTGTGCGTCCTCCATAGCACACAAATGGTGCGTTCAGACCAGAGGCGTCGAGAGTGTCAAATCGACCGGAAGTCATTCATTTTCTATGGCAGCCAGCGTCTCTCGGCAGCGAGAAGTGGTGAGTCCGTGGCAGGCGTGTCTTGGGCGTTGTGGGCGTCAGAGGAAAGTTCAAGTGCGGGCAACATTATGGTAATGAGCTTTGACGTGGTTCGGCGGCAACCTATTGGAATATAGAAGTGCTCCGCTCTAGCTAAGTCTAGAGAACACAACAGTGCAAACTTTGGTTCCAACCAAACAATAGTTCCAAAGATAAAATGGAGGAGAAACTAATTATTGCCGTGGCAGGTTTTCCCGTAATATACGATCTGTCCCTGTTTGCTTACAGGGATATAAATTTTAAAAAAAACGATGCGTGGACAAAGGTGTCTGAAATTGTTGGTGTGCCAGGTGAGTTGATGAAGTGGATATTATGGTTTATATAATATTATGTAAAATATATTGCATGCTAATTTTTGTGCCATAGCATGCAAAACCGTGCTGCCTGATCAATTGGTAACACATTTATACCATCAGCGTTTGTCTTAACAACACGATGTTTTTACCAGCTGCACATCACACATAGCCAAGAGCTTACAGATGTTTCTTAGTTTCGACATAACCTGTAAAGAAGCTATTTTGAAATGTGGAAATGAGGTGTTTATATGTGTTTTCTATTGTGTTTCCACTAGCGGATGAATGCAGAAAAAGGTGGAAGTCACTTAGGGACACTTACAAAAAAGAGAGGAAGGAGGAGGCAGAGAGGAAGAGAAGTGGCGCAGGGGCAAGCAGTGCCCGTCTATGGCGCTACAGTGGGGTCATGGGCTTCCTCAACCCCTTTCTGGAAGACAGAACAACTTCCAGTAATATGGTGGCGGGGGTTGGGGAAGCTCTGACCCCAGGAGAAATAGAAGATGATGCACAGTCAGTCGGGCAGAGTCAGAGCCCGAGCCCAATTACAGGTCAGATTCAGATCCCGAGCCCACCAAGCCAGTTGAGACTTGAGGGACAGGCAGAGCCCAGATGGAAGAGACAACACAGCACACATTTTGAAGAGAGGCTGCTAACAGCTTTGGAGGCTGTCAGCAGAAGAGCTAGCCCTCCCAGCGCTCCTCCTAAGGACAGTGACAGTTTATATTTTAAAAGCCTCCTGGAGGACTATAAGACACTTTCATTTGGCTCAAAGCAGGACTTAAAATTCCAGATGCACAGATTAGTGTATGAGGCAAAATGTCAGGAGGCTGGACACACACACAACACTGAACACTGGTGAGAGTAACGGGGTGCAGCTGACAAGGTTGTGAGGGGTGGTATTTCCCTCGCATTCTTGTCAGCTGCACCTTGTGCTCTCTCGCTCTCCTCTCTCTCTCTCTCTCTCTCTCTCTCTCTCACACACACACACACACACACACACACACACACACACACATTCAGACACTTGTACACTAACTGTTCATTGAAGTTCCTTAAAGAAATCTGTTCAAGTTATTGTGATAAAGATGTATAATTTATGTTCAGAATTTATTTGTTTGTGTGTCAAAGTAAGACACAATGCTAAATATTTTGTCACAGGATGCAGCTGACAAGGCTATGAAGGGTGTTATTTCCCTCGCAGTCTTGTCAGCTGCACCTTGTGCTCATGTTCAAAAAAATTTATATTTTCTTTTTTTTTTTATTATTAATATAATAAAATATTTGATAACTTTTCTGGTTGTTTTTATATTTGCAAATACATTATATTCTATTTTAAATGACTGCAAAGAATACATTGATGTTAAAAATTGTATACTAAATGAAAAACTAAATCTTAGTCACATATTCATTAGATAGTCATATATTTATGGAAATCATGCCATTTTGAGTAATTGATGGCTCTTAAAAGAGCCGTTTAAAGCCATGGCTTATGCCACAGGTTGCCAGGGGACAGCTCCCTCTGCGGAGAAATAGGAAACAAATGTCTCCTGGACACGGATGGCCTCTCGTGTGGAGTTGTTGCTGCCCACTTGAGTGACCTCCTGTAGGCCAGCAGCTTCTCTGTCTCCAGCCAATGGTATGGGCGTTCTGGTGGTGCTTGCGGTCCTCCTCAGGAAGTTGTGCAGGACACAGGTAGCCTTCACACAGGCGTCCACATTGGCAGGGCTGATCCCAATGACTCCTCTGTACATACGCCACTGAGCTGTGAGAATGCCAAAGGTATTCTCAACAATCAGCCTTGCCCGTGACAGCCTGTAGTTGAAAACTCTGTGTCCTGGAAAAGGCTGCATGATGTCTTGATGGAGCGGAAAGGCCTCATCAGCCACAAAAATGTGTGGCTGTGGTCCCAAATGCTCTGCACCTGACAGCAGAGCATCCTGTGGCAGGCTAAGGGTCCTGTCGCAGAGTGCCTGGTCGAAGGTGGAGTTAGCCAGCGTATCGCCATCACTTGTCCTCCCGTAGCTGCCCACATCCACAACCCAGAAGCAGTACTGGGCATCTACCACTGCCAGCAGCACAACGGAGTGGGTCCCCTTGTAGTTATAGAACAGGGACCCTGTGTTGTCAGGGGCCCTGATCATGACATGTTTTCCATCGATGGACCCAATGCAGTTGGGGAAGTTCCACTGATGGAGGAAGTCATTGGCGATGTGTTGCCAGTCCTCAGTGGTGGGGACTGGCATGAACTCATTCACCAAGGCGTCCCAATATGGCCCGGGCGATCTCACCAACTATTCCCGCCACGGTGCTCACTCCGACACGATAGCTGAAAGCTATGGTGCGGTGGGAATCACCAGTGGCCAAGAATCTGCAAAAAGGTAGTAGTAGTAGTAGTAGTAATAATAATAATAATTAATAATTTAGTTAGGCAAAAAGAACGAGCAAAAATACAGCATTAGAATGTTACCAAATGGTAAATAAACATTAAAAATTAACTCACGGTAAACAAATTGTGAGGCGCTCAGCCGGACAAATAGCACGGTGATAGTTGGTGTCCTGCCTCGCAATACGCAGCCCAACTTTTGACAGAAGGCTGTCAAACTGGTCCCTGTCAAGCCTGAAATATCTCTGAAACCTGCCATCATCCAGCCGCAACTCCTGCACCAGCCGGTGATATTCCCTGAGCTGCTGACGGCCTTGGAGAATCTCGTGTACCCACAGTGTTCTCCAACGTCTTCTCCACAGGTAAACCAGAGCAGCAGCAAATGCAACAACCTCTTGATGATCCATAGTGACATGAATTTGATAATAAGCGCAACACTATTTATAGGAAACATTTATATTTATTTATATTTCATTACTTTCTGCCATTGATCGATTTCTTACTTTCACATTTAAAAGATTTCATGAGGATATACGCTACTTGTGATAGGTCGGCAAAAAAATACCGGTCGACATGTGTGGATGTTTTGTGGCCCCTTTAAATATAGTTCACAAAACAAAGCATTCCGAACGAACGTTGCCGCCTATTTCAACTACGTCAGAGCATCCACGAATCTTCGATAGCATTGTTGGCAGGGCAGCCAGAGCAAATTTTGACGCTCTCGCCTCCTCTGGTCTGAACGCCCGGAAAGAGCCGATCAAATAGTCTGAACTGGCGGGTGCACTCAACGTATGGGTGTAGCACCCACACAGGGCATAACAAATGCAAGGATTGTTCCTCATCTGAATTAAATGGAGAAGGGAAGAAAGCTTGAAGATGAACCACCTGCACTCTGAAGGGCATGGTTAGAACCTTAGGCACATAGCCTTTTCTGGGTTTGACAGTGGCTTTTGAAAACCGGGGCCAAACTACAGACATGAATTGTCAATTGATAGTGCATGGAAGTCACGGACCCGTTTTACTGATGCCAGAGCCAGCAGTAATGCGGTCTTAATGGAGAACATGCACAAACCATCAGAGTCCAAAGGCTTGAAGAGTGGCCCTGCGAGTGCTGTAGTTGGCCGAGGTGGATTTAATCATCTTGCTCCTCTAAGGAACTTTATAATTAAATCATGCTTGCCTATAGTGGAGCAGGCTTCAGGTGCGTGATACACATATATAGTCGCCACATAAACTTTCAACGTTGACGGAGTGTGTCCTGCGTCTAATCGCTCTTTAAGAAATATGAAAAATTTCATGTATGGGGCAGTGTTCATGACTGAATGCGTGAGTTCTGGTGCCTTTAGCATGCTCCATTCAGGGGCCACACAAACAGATTCCACAGCTTGGGCTGCTCAGCGGTATTTCCCATGGCGAGCTGTATAACATCTCTATCATTTCCAGAAACCATGGCTGATTGGGCCATTTCGGTCCAACCAATAGAATCATTTCCTTGTCCTCTCGGACTTTGCTTATGACAGAGTGAATTAGGCACACCGGGGAAATGCATATTTGTGTTTCGCCGGCCATTTGTGGGCCATTGTGTCCGCTCCCAGCTGGGCTTGGGACTTCAAGTACCAGAGGGGACAGTGGGCGTTCTCCACAAATAGGTAGATTTCTGCTTTGCCAAATATTTCCCCAAATCCTCAGGACAGTTTGAGGATGAATTCTCCATTCCCCTGGTATCACCCCTTGGCATGACAATAGGTCCTCACCATAATTCAGATGGCCTGGGACATATGTCTCTCTCAGGGAAAGAAGATGACCCTTGCTCCACAGGAGGAGGTGATGCATCAATCTCATCAATGGCGGTGAATGAATTCCGCCTTGGCGGTTTATATACACCACCACTATCATGTTGTCTGAGTGAATCAGAACATGACAGTATGACTGAAAAGCCTTCAAGGCTAGGAATACAGCCGATAGCTCTAGGCGGCTGATGTGCCACGCCCTCCTCGCACCTGTCCAGGTGCCAGAAGCTGGGCGTCCACCGCACACCGCCCCCCAACCTCTGTTGGAAACTTCCGTAGTCACCACTTTCCACCTGAAAACCTGCCCCAGCGTGACACCTCGCTGGTAAAAGGCAGGAGCTGTCCAAGGTGCTAGAGCAGCTATATAGCGGCGAGATATAGTGATGCGTATGCGTACGGCGCCAAGCATATTGTTGCACACAGCACTTGAGCCAGCACTGAAGAGATCTCATGTGTAAAAGACCTAATGGAATGACCATGGATGCTGCCATAAACCCCAATGCTTTTTGAAACAGCTTCAGTGGAAGTGTTCTCCTCAGTTTGAACTGAGACAGACACTGTAGAATGGCCTGAACATGCTCGCTTGTGAGGTGCGCGTGCCTGCTCACGGAGTCGAGGTGGGCTCCCAAAAAGGAGATTTGTTGGCTGGGGGAGAGTGTGCTCTTCGCCCAGTTGACATTGAGGCCCAAGCTGTTTAGATGCTGAAGCAGTAAGTCTCTGTGTTGGTATAACAGTGCCTCTGATTGGGCCAGTTACAGCCAATTGTCTAGGTAGTTCAAAATGCGCATGCCGCTCAGTTTCAGAGGACTGCATCGATGCACTTTGTGAACATGCGAGGAGCCAGAGATCCACATTAGAGAGGATTTAATCACTGCACGAGCGAGCTGAATACAGTGCGCCAGGATTTTGATAGTTTGTTATGAACTTCAGGGAAGAACAGGGCAGATCTACGAGATGCGATCGCTTGACAGCGTCCGGACTGCAGGAACCATTCATTAAGGCAAGATTGTGTAGGTTTCTCTGGAGGAGACCACTCGATATCTTCAACCACCATTGAAAGGACGCGAAGCATCTCCTTGTCAGTGGTGCGTATATGCTCCTCGCCTCGCTCTCGCTGGGGGGAGGGGCGGTAGCATCATCCACTGACCACTCGCCTGATGTAGCTAGAGACATGACATCGTCATCATCCCCAGTGTCAGAATCGCAGAAAAAGATGAGGCCATAGATGCTTTGCATGGAGATTGAGGGGCTTGCGGGACATGTGCCGGCACGAGGTCCTCCTTAAATTCATCCTGCTTGACCTCGTGGCCCCGCCGTGCCTCCTCGTGTGACCCCTCAGGTATCACAGAAGAGGTGGGTGGGAGGGCGCGGGAGGCTGAACTGTTGCTCAGAATGAGGGCAATTCAAGAGCGCAGCTTCTTAAGACTCATGCCTTCACAGTGATGGCAGTCTGTCTCAGTGAGAGCTGACTCTGCGTGGGTACGATCCAACAGATAATGCAGCTCTCATGCTGATCTGACAGCAGGATGTGCCTCTCGCACAAGGAACACTTACGGAACAGTGTCTTTAAAAAGAGGCGAACATGTAAGTGACATGTTATTTTTATATATATATATATATATATATATATATATATATATATATATATATATATATATATATATATATATATATATTTATACCTGTGTATATATACACACAATATACAATTGCTTTATATTCTGCAGGGAATCAGGATGCTGAAGCGGCCTGTTCACCAGCTAAGCATTAAACGGCGAAGAGGAGTGATGTTCGCCAGAGCACTACAGGGGAGCAGAGAGTCTTCTCGTTGCCGTGAAGATTCTGCCCGCTGACTCGTGTAGTCGACGGTGAAGCAGTAGAGGGCTTCTAGATGAGAGATGAATCGCTGTCTTAAAGAAAGAAAATTCTGAGGAATGGTGTTTGTGCACCTGCTTTTATATTGGACAGCTTTGCGCCTAAAAGGGCGGGGCTCAAACACCATAGCCAATATTAGAATATTGGCGTTACTGTAGAGAGGTTCCAACTAGGTCGTGTGGCAGGACACTCCCCATATACGTTATCACGCAATTTCAAGTCATAAGGGAACGTGCTCACTGATGAAAAGTAATGTTCACCAGCTGTGGATGATTACCATTTAATATTGGCTTTTTAAATCTTATATATACAGGTGCATCTCAATAAATTAGAATGTCGTGGAAAAGTCCATTTATTTCAGTAATTCAACTCAAATTGTGAAACTCGTGTATTAAATAAATTCAATGCACACAGACTGAAGTAGTTTAAGTCTTTGGTTCTTTTAATTGTGATGATTTTGGCTCACATTTAACAAAAACCCACCAATTCACTATCTCAAAAAATTAGAATACATCATAAGACCAATAAAAAAAACATTTTTAGTGAATTGTTGGCCTTCTGGAAAGTATGTTCATTTACTGTATATGTACTCAATACTTGGTAGGGGCTCCTTTTGCTTTAATTACTGCCTCAATTCGGCGTGGCATGGAGGTGATCAGTTTATGGCACTGCTGAGGTGGTATGGAAGCCCAGGTTTCTTTGACAGTGGCCTTCAGCTCATCTGCATTTTTTGGTCTCTTGTTTCTCATTTTCCTCTTGACAATACCCCATAGATTCTCTATGGGGTTCAGGTCTGGTGAGTTTGCTGGCCAGTCAAGCACACTAACACCATGGTCATTTAACCAACTTTTGGTGCTTTTGGCAGTGTGGGCAGGTGCCAAATCCTGCTGGAAAATGAAATCAGCATCTTTAAAAAGCTGGTCAGCAGAAGGAAGCATGAAGTGCTCCAAAATTTCTTGGTAAACGGGTGCAGTGACTTTGGTTTTCAAAAAACACAATGGACCAACACCAGCAGATGACATTGCACCCCAGATCATCACAGACTGTGGAAACTTAACACTGGACTTCAAGCAACTTGGGCTATGAGCTTCTCCACCCTTCCTCCAGACTCTAGGACCTTGGTTTCCAAATGAAATACAAAACTTGCTCTCATCTGAAAAGAGGACTTTGGAACACTGGGCAACAGTCCAGTTATTCTTCTCCTTAGCCCAGGTAAGATGTCTCTGACGTTGTCTGTGGTTCAGGAGTGGCTTAACAAGAGGAATACGACAACGGTAGCCAAATTCCTTGACATGTCTGTGTGTGGTGGCTCTTGATGCCTTGACCCCAGCCTCAGTCCATTCCTTGTGAAGTTCACCCAAATTCTTGATCGATTTTGCTTGACAATCATAAGGCTGCGGTTCTCTTGGTTGGTTGTGCATCTTTTTCTTCCACACTTTTTCCTTCCACTCAACTTTCTGTTAACATGCTTGGATATAGCACTCTGTGAACAGCCAGCTTCTTTGGCAATGAATGTTTGTGGCTTACCCTCCTTGTGAAGGGTGTCAATGATTGTCTTCTGGACAACTGTCAGATCAGCAGTCTTCCCCATGATTGTGTAGCCTAGTGAACCAAACTGAGAGACCATTTTGAAGGCTCAGGAAACCTTTGCAGGTGTTTTGAGTTGATTAGCTGATTGGCATGTCACCATATTCTAATTTTTTGAGATAGTGAATTGGTGGGTTTTTGTTAAATGTGAGCCAAAATCATCACAATTAAAAGAACCAAAGACTTAAACTACTTCAGTCTGTGTGCATTGAATTTATTTAATACACGAGTTTCACAATTTGAGTTGAATTACTGAAATAAATGAACTTTTCCACGACATTCTAATTTATTGAGATGCACCTGTATATACAGTGCATCCGGAAAGTATTCACAGCGCTTCACTTTTTCCACATTTTGTTGTCATTATGGGGTATTGTTTGTAGAATTTTGAGGAAAATAATTTAATCCATTTTGGAATAAGGCTGCAACATAACAAAATGTGGAAAAAGTGAAGCGCTATGAATACTTTCTGGATGCACTGTATATATATATATATATATATATATATATATATATATATATATATATATATATATACACACTATCCATTGAAGCTTGGAATCAGCTGTGTACATACGAACATGTTTAGAGATGGTGGTAAAGTTTCAAAATTTCATCAGGAAGTGCATAGATGACGTAGTACCGACCAAAACTATACGGATCTACCCGAACCAAAAACCTTGGATTAATAGCAATGTTCATGCTGCACTTAATGCGCAGACCTCCGCTGTTAATTCCGGGAATGCGGAGGAGTATAAACAAGCCAGTTATGCCCTCCGCAAAACTATCAGAGCAGCCAAACACCAGTACAGGGACAAGATTGAAGGACAGTTCAACACCACAGACTCTTGAAGCATGTGGCAGGGAATTAATATCATCACAGACTTCAAAGGGAATAAAAACTCCACCATGAACACCGTTGCCTCTCTCCTGGATGAGCTTAATACTTTTTATGCTCGTTTCGAGGAAAATAACACCGCCCTCACAGAGGGAACACTCACGGCCGAAGCTACAGAGGTTAGTTCACTCTCCATCTCTGTAGTGGATGTAACCCCATCCTTCCGACGGGTGAATATCCGTAAAGCCGTGGGTCCAGACGGCATTCTGGGCCGTGTCATCAGAGCGTGCGAAAACCAACTGGCTGGTGTTTTTAATGGACATTTCCAACCTTTCCCTCTCCTTTCTGTGGTCACCACATGCTTTAAAATGTCCACCAGTGTGCCTGTACCAAAGCAATCCAAAATCACTTGCTTAAATGACTGGCGTCCTGTTGCTCTGACCCCCATCATCAGCAAATGCTTTGAGAGACTAATCAGAGATTTCATCTGCTCTGTGCTGCCTGCCTCACTGGACTCACTGCAGTTTGCATACCGCATACCACTGATGATGCCATTGCATCTACACTACACACTGCTCTCTCCCACCTGGAAAAAAGGAACACATATGTGAGAATGCTGTTTGTAGACTACAGCTCAGCATTCAACACCATAGTGCCCTCCAAGCTTGATGTGAAACTCTCTGGGCTTAAACAGCTCGCTGTGCAGCTGGATCCTGGACTTCCTGTCAAGCAGACTCCAGGTGGTTAGAATGGGCAGCAACATTTCCTCATCACCGACCCTCAACACTGGAGCCCCACAGGGCGGTGTTCTCAGCCCACTCCTGTATTCCCTGTACACACATTACTGTGTGGCAACACAGAGCCCCAATGCCATCATTAAGTTTGCTGATGATATGATGGTGGTAGGTCTGATCACTGACAATGATGAAACGGCTTACAGAGGAGGTGCAAACTCTGACACGCTGGTGTCAGGAGCACAACCTCTCCCTCAATGTCAGTAAGACCAAGGAGCTTGTGGTGGACTTCAGGAGAAAAGATAGAGAGCACAGCCCCATCACCATCATTGGAGCACCGGTGGAGAGAGTCAGCAGCTTCAAGTTCCTCTGTGTCTACACAGAGGAACTCACATGGTCTGTCCACACTGAGGCTGTTGTGAAGAAGCCTCACCAGCGCCTCTTCTTCCTGAGATGGCTGAGGAAGTTTGGAATGAACCACCACATCCTCACATGGTTCTACACCAGCACTGTAGAGAGCATATTGACTGGCTGCATCACTGCCTGGTACGGCAACAGCACTGCCCTCAACCGCAAAGCCCTGCAAAAGGTGGTGCGAACTGCCAGACACATCATCGGAGGTGAGCTTCCCTCCCTCCAGGACACATATACCAGGTGGTGTGTGAAAAAAACTCGGAGAATCATCAGAGACTCCAGCCACCCGAGCCATGGGCTGCTCTCACTGCTACACTCAGGCAGGCGGTATCGCAGCATCAGCAACCGCACCAGCCGACTTCATGACAGCTTCTTCCCCCAATCAATCAGACTTCTGAACTCTTGATCTCTCACGATCAATATACATCAGCACTGCACTTTATTAATCTTACACTGGACTGTCATAAATTACATTCTATCTTAGCAAATGACTATCAACCGACAGCCTGAATGTCAATACAGCACAATACAACCTACTGTATATTTTATATATACTATTTTTATTGTATACTGTGTATTCTATATTGTGTGTTCTATACTGTGTGTATTGTATACTGTACATTGTATATTATTATTTGCATATTGTGTTGTGTGTAATTATGTGTATATTAAATATGTAAATTGTGTTGTGTAAATCTGATGTTTATTGTAAATTGGTATATGTCTCATCACTGTCATGAGTGCTATGTTGCTCGGAACTGCACCCAAGACTTTCACCCACTGTTGCACTTGTGTATATGGTTGAGTGACAATAAAATGATTTGATTTGATTGATTGAAATACCCTATCAAATGCCTTTTCTGTATCCAGAGTTAAAACCACTGTGGGAGTGTTACATATTTTACCTGTGTGCGTAGTGTTACTTGTAATTTTGCTATAATTTTGTTGACCAATTTTAATAGTGAAAGGCAAAACATTAATACTTGCAGTCAGGACTGCTGCTAAAATTCACAGTGACTGGGACCATTTTTTTTGAATGGGCCCCCTAATCTATACCATAGTATCTTACCTTGATGACGGCCATGCTTGCAGTTTGGGAATATCTGAAACGAATCTTTCTAAATTCTGATTAAGAAAGTTTTGACCCAGAAGACCCCATACTTTGTTTCATAACTGAACATTCTGTTCCTCACGATTTAATCTGCAGAGATCCAAGTGGCTTTCCTAACAATCACACCATTGCCACATGTGGCCTTGAGTCTGTGAAAAAATGCTTTTCATGGCATGGTAACTATTTTTCAAATAATTCCCATCTGTAGACATATTCAACCCAACAGCATTCATGTGAATACCAATGTCTACTCTTGTGACCTCTGAGAGTTTTTACATAATCTTTGTAGATGTTTTGCAACAATGCAGAGAAGCAGTGGAAGGGGGATGGAAGAACACAGCAGTTCTGTTTGCTTAGAACATGCAGACTCAAGGCTAAACTTTACACTGAATACAGAAAATAAAATGTAAAATAGGGAAGCCAACTAGTCACCATTTCTTTCTTTTTTTTCTTTCTTTTTTTCTTTTTTTTTACCACTTTTAAACACATTTTGCCTTCACAAGTTCAATTAAAATGGTCATGTGGTGTGACAAATGGATTTTAAAAGTACATATATCATGTAGGCATGAAACGGAAAATGCGACTGACTTTTCTTTCGTATTTTGACGTATTTCCGAGTGAAACGGCTTCTCGAACATGAAAAAAATTTTGGCCGTGGACTTGATTTTATCCATCGTTGTTGATTGGATTGTGAATGAAGTGGGTGTTGCATACCGGAATGGAGGCATACCTGAATACGAGTTTGCATTTGACACACAGACACATAGGCTACACACACCCTTTCCACCATTCCCTACTGACTTGAGGACCGAATGATCTAACTGAAAACATTAATCCAAAACCAGCCTACAAAGGCACACAGCACATCCTGGTGTTTGCTTACGACAAGGCTGGATCCCAATACAGATGAACGAGAAACAATTAACAATTACTCCTACTGTACATCCCATTAAAAAATATGAATAATCTCCAGACGCATCCAACTCGCGTTGTATTCAGTAGTGATCACCTCTGGAAGCATTCAGGCATGAAATATCTCAAACAACCACATTCGCCGTTATTTCGCCTCCTTCAAAATGTAAATTCAAGTCAGTGGGCTTGTAACCAAAGTAGTTTGGGGTAGGATTTTGAGAGGGAAATAGCTGAAAATACACCTCTTCATCTCTGCATTAGCTGCTTTGAATCCAGGTTTGTTTACATGACTCTTGAAGGGGCGGGGTTAAAACTCACTGAAAACTTTGCTTAACTGCAGCAGGGCAGTCATATGATCGTAAGAGCAAGTTATAACATTTTAATTAAAGATTACGAGGTCAATTAAAAATATATATATAAAATAGCAAATATGCATGGATGAATTGTTCACAATAAGACCAGTGACATGCATTAATAAAATAAATAGTGTCAGTTTTGATTTCATGCTAACTTTAATATCATAAAAGCTGTGTGCATACTAATTATAAAGTAATAAGCAAAGTGCTGTTTAAAACAGTGTTAGATAAGATAGGTTTCACACCGCAGAACTTCCTAAAAGTGGTTCATGTGAATAAAGTAAAATAATATTAAATTAAATTAAATCAAATTAAATTAAAAGTATTTTTAAAATGACTACACAAAATGTTATAGTTAATCTTGGAAAATAGTAAGGTACTGTAAAATTAACAATTATAGTTCAGTGTGGTGGTGGGGGCATGGTTGAGCACTGGCTTGTGAATGGAGAGCGAGATCAGGAGTTGAGAATGGTAAGGATCATCACCTGGCAATGTTGTCTCTAACAGCTTTTTGTCATTGCAGTGAGAGTTGGAGACAGATTTAAGAGTGAGCCAGATGCCAGTGAGGGAGCAAGAGCTACCACACGCACCCAGAGACTGAGTTGAGGTGTGTGCCCTGAAAAGCGTGATTATTGAGTAAAGTGCTGAAAAGCAAATTTTGTGTTATAAAATAAATACCTTTTGAGTTGAATTTGATCTCCCGCTTCCTCCTTGCACCCCATCACGAACTTTGTTACATTCAGTAATAACAACTCTCGTAAAGATTTAGCATGTTAATGTGGGTATGAAATATTGATAGAATATTGATTTTGGACTAGATCTGCTATGCTGCTGCTGCTGGAGAGCAAGTACGGAGACTTGCTACTGCTCGAACATGCACAGACATACTGAGTTAAGCATATGAACATGCTGCTGCACAATTAGACAAAATTCAAGACATGCTGCATCAAGCTTGTATGACATACTGCTGCATAATTAGACACAAATACAATACCCCAACAAAGCAGGGAAGCTGCACAAATGCATAAGACAAAACACAACCCCCCAACCAGGCAGACCTACTATCAAGACTTGTGTATTGCTGCTGCTTCAAAGAGCCATGTGCACCATGTATGCTAGTTAGGTGTGCAATGGCCTGCTTGGCTAATGGCATGACACGAATGAACTAAATCTTATTGTGTCTGGGCCTGCTTGGCCGATTGGTGTAAACAGCTAGTGAACTGACTCATAATGTGTACCTGGACCAGGAAAGCTCAGAGCTTATTAAACTAGTGACTTAGCCTATACGTAGCTATGTGTGGATTTATTTAAAGTAATGACCTAAGATAGCGATGTGTGCCAGTGCCTGATTTGGCTACGGCTTACCTTGATAAAGACATGATTCTTTGTGTCATGGCCAAAAGCAAACTTTACCTTGCATGCTAATAGAGGAAAAATCCCTGCAACCACCTGAGCAAATAGCCTCTCACAGCGCGCTGCAGTAAAACCGGCTTACTTGCAAAATTAGCAAATTTAAATGATAGGCAAAGAGAGAGTACGCAAGTTTATTGGCTACCTGGTTACACATCAAGGGACCTGTTAGCTTACACCATGTGAGCCAACTGGCTTGACATATCTCATGTGAGCGAGCTGATTGGCTAAAAAGATAACAAGTTCTATCAACAATCTATCAGCTTGCGCCATTCAGAGTTTCATGCCTTAACTTAAGTCAATACTAAAAATTATAATTTCTTGCCTAGGTTAAAATTCATAATACACTTTGTAGGTAAAATAAAATAAAATGTAGTACTTCTAAACTATTGTTGTTCAAATTTGACCATTATTTTCCTAGATTCACAAAAAAAAAAAAAAAAAAAAAAGAAAAAAAAAGAAAAAGTGTAGACAGTCTACACTTTTGTTCCATAACTGTCCTCTGAAGACAATATGTCAAAGAATTCAAAATCCTCGGGCTCTGGAGACATTAAAAAACACTTATGTGCTCAAGCTGATACCCCTGACAGGGCCACAGACAGGGGACTCAGTTTGGACGGTGCGGTGGGAGAGATTCAGCGTCAACTATCAAGCATGTCGGCAATGCTGGCGAAGGTCATTGCTGACTTGGAGGATCTTGCTGTAATACATTGTTCGATCATTATCATGGAGACGAAATTCTCTGAGTTGGTTACAAGAGTGGGGGACGTCGAGAATTGGATCGATTACCTGGAGTCATCAGAGAGGGAATTAGCTGCTAACCCACTAGTGACCAAGACGGACTTGGAGTGTGTTTGGGAAAAGTTGGAAGACCTTGAGAATCGTAACCGGTGAAACAACGTCAGAATTGTTGGAATTCCTGAATACGAAGAAGGCAGAGATATGGTGAAATTCCTAGACGAGCTCTTCCTGAGTCTGCTCATCATAACAGGCCATAAGCTGGAAATCGAGTGAGCTTACATAGTTTTGGCTCAGCGATCCGATGAGGGAGACAGGCCCTGATCAGTTCTGGCTAAATTTCTGACATCATCCAATAAAGATCTTGTGTAATGCGAGGCGAGAGGTAAAGGAAGGATTTCTTGGAAGAACCACAGCATTTTTTTGTTCCCAGACTTTGCGAATTTGACAAGAGAGAAACATGATCGATTCAAGGAATGCAAGAAACTCTTACATCAATGGAAGGTCGCTTTTGCACTGATGTTCCCGGCCAAATTGAGAATAGATACTAAGGATGGCCGCAAAATATTTACATGCTCACAGCAAGCGATGTCCTTCATAAAGTCAATGGGATGAGTAAGTCACTGTGTGATGCTCTCGATGTAGCTGAGTGGACCTGACTCACTGAACAGTCACTTGACCGTCTGAGGAAACTGGGCACCTTCTTTGTTTCTTTTTGTGTTAGTTCCTCCTAGCAGCTGGAGTATGTTTTGTGGAATAACAATCCTTCGGGACAGTTTGTGGATGTATCTCCATGTTCTTTGTGCTTATGCCTCCTATTGGATGGAGTTTGTTTTGTGGAATATTTCTTGCAAATAATTAGAGAGATTAGGGCATGTGTTACACTCATGTAACAGCTGAATGGGCCGGCTCACTGAACATTCGTTTGACTGCCTGAGGAAACTGAACAGCCTTTTTTTTTTTTTTTTTTTTTTTTTTTTTTGTGCTGGTTCCGCTAGCGGCTGAAGCTTGTTTTGTGAAGGAACACACCTTCGGGACAGTTATGTGGATGAATCTACACGTTCTTTGTGCTTATGCCTCATATTGGCTGGAGTTTGTTTTATAGATTATTTTCTGTTGTGTAATTCTGTTTCACAAAATTTGTATGGAAGCACCGGACTCGAGCAATCCAATGGTAAAACTGTCACGAGGGCTCTCATAGGCGTACATGGACTGTTTGAGAGGGACGGACGCCAGTTGGCGCTGTCATGCATGGGGTTAATGCGCATGTTTTTCTTTTTTTCTGTTTTTTTTTTGTTTTGTTTTTGTTCTGGGGGAAGTTCGGGGTTTGTTTGTTGCTTTAATGTTGGAATGTGGTCTTTATCATTTTGTTTTTGACACACAATCTATTTTTTCTAATATGTCAAAATGTCAGAGGTTAATATGAGTGGATTGTTTCTCTCCACGTGGAATGTAAATGGGATGGGGCACCCCATAAAAAGAAGAAGGTTATTTCTTTTCTTAAATGCAAGAAATATGATATAGTGATTTTTCAAGAAATGCATCTTTCCCTGCAGGAAGCTGAAAAATTTGGGAAGATATGGGGTGGACATGTTTTCTTTAGTGCTGGCTCAAGTAAAAGCAGGGGAGTCATTACATTGATAAGTAAACATCTACAATTCAAATGTCTCAAACAGATTAAAGATAAATTAGGAAGAGTCATTATTGTTTTAGCAGAAATTCAGGGGCAAAAGTTGATTTTGGCTAATATTTACGCACCTAATGACACTGACGAACAGGGCTTATTTTATAGATCTTGAAGGGATGTTGCAAGCCACTGGCACCCCTCATGATATAATATTGGGAGGAGACTTTAATCATTTGATGGACTCAGTCCTTGATCATAGTGAAGCAAAAGTGTGTAAGCCCCCTAGAGCAATATGGACACTTCACAGAATGTGTAAAAATCTTGGTCTTACAGATATTTGGAGACTTTTGAACACATCTGGTAGGAACTATACATTTTTTTCATCAGTCCATAAGATTTATTCTATCCCACATTTCATCTGATTGTTCAATTGGAAACATTTTAGTCTCAGATCACACCCTGGAGATTTTAGAGGTGTTGCCACATATGGAGAAAAGGAAATCATATAGTTGGCGCTTTAATGTATCCCTTTTACTAAATCCTGTATTCCAACAAATACTAAAGGCTAAAATCAATGTCTATATGGAGACCAACTGAACCTCAGTATCCTCTGTGGGCGTGGCTTGGGAGGCACTTAAGGTGGTTCTTAGGGGTTGGATCATACAGTATGCCTCATTCATCAAAAAATACAAAGTACGGGAACTCATGGAGTTGGATGGGAATATTAAAAGTGCCGAGTCAGAGCTGAAGTGCTGAATGTCGTCTGATGGCCTCAGTGAATTGACCCAATTGAAATACATATATAATACTATTTTGAAGGTGGAGTTTTGACTATTCAGGGCAAGCTTTTGGCTAGATATATAAAGCAGAGAGAGTCTTTTTCTACCATTCCTTCAGTGAAATCTGCTGGTGGTGAAATATTTACCTCAGCCATTGATATCAATAATGCTTTTAAAGAATTATATCTTGATCTCTATAGCTCCGCATCTTCGTCTACTGATGAAGACATTAGAAACTTTGTAGAACCATTAGAACTCCCTAAATTGACGAATGAGCAAAAAAATTCTCTTGATTCTGAGATAACCTTGGAGGAGCTTGGTGAGGTAATTAAGGCCTTGCCTACAGACAAGGCTCCAGGGCCAGATGGTTTTGCCGCTGAATTTTTTAGATCTTATGCTACAGGACTAGCTCCACTTTTGTTAGAAATTTATAAAGAATCATTAAAGAATGGAAAGCTTCCGCCAACATGACACAAGCCCGGATCAGTCTGACTCTTAAAAAGGACAAAGATTCAAGCGAGTGTAAGAGTGACCATTCAATTTCCCTGATCCAGCAAAATGTAAAAATATTGTCACACACACCTCTATATAAGGTCCCACAGTTAACAGTGCATGTCAGAGCACAAACCAAGCCATGAAGTGCAAGGAATTGTCTGTAGACCTCCGAGACAGGATTGTATCGAGGCACAGATCTGGGGAAGGGTACAGAAAAATTTCTGCAGCATTGAAGGTCCCAATGAGCACAGTGGCCTCCATCATCTGTAAATGGAATAAGTGTGGAACCACCAGGACTCTTCCTAGAGCTGGCCGCCCGGCCAAACTGAGCGATCGGGGGAGAAGGGCCTTAGTCAGGGAGGTGACCAAGAACCCGATGGTCACTCTGACAGAGCTCCAGCGTTTCTCTGTGGAGAGAGAAGAAACTTCCAGAAGAACAACCATCTCTGCAGCACTCCACCAATCAGGCCTGTATTGTAGAGTGGCCAGACAGAAGCCATTCCTCAGTAAAAGGCACGTGACAGCCCACCTGGAGTTTGCCAAAAGGCTCTCAGACCATGAGAAACAAAATTCTCTGGTCTGACAAAGATTGCACTCTTTGGCCTGAATGGCAAGCGTCATGTCTGGAGGAAAACAGGCACCGCTCATCACCTGGCCAATACCATCCCTACAGTGAAGCATGGTGGTGGCAGCATCATGCTGTGGGGATGCTTTTCAGTGGCAGGAACTGGGAGACTAGTCAGGATCGAGGGAAAGATGAATGGAGCAATGTACAGAGACATCCTTGATGAAAACCTGCTCCAGAGCGCTCTGGACCTCAGACTGGGGTGAAGGTTCATCTTCCAACAGGACAACGACCCTAAGCACACAGCCAAGATAACAAAGGAGTGGCTACAGGACAACTCTGTGAATGTCCTTGAGTGGCCCAGCCAGAGCCCAGACTTGAACCTGATTGAACATCTCTGGAGAGATCTGAACCTGATGGAGCTTGAGAGGTCCTGCAAAGAAGAATGGGAGAAACTGCCCAAAAATAGGTGTGCCAAGCATGTAGCATCATAGTCAAAAAGACTTGAGGCTGTAATTGGTGCCAAAGGTGCTTCAACAAAGTATTGAGCAAAGGCTGTGAATACTTATGTACATGTGATTTTTTTATTTTATTTAATTTGTAATTTTTTAATTTTTAATAAATTTGCAAAGGTTTCAAACAAACTTCTTTCACGTTGTCATTATGGGGTATTGTTTGTAGAATTGAGGAAAATCCATTTCATTGCAATGCTCAAAATTCATATTCCATTTTGGAATAGGGCTGTAACATAACAAAATGTGGAAAAAGTGAAACGCTGTGAATACTTTCCGGATGCACTGTATGTGAGAGTGGAGTGCTGAGCTCTTGGGATTCCCAGATCTCAGTTCTATAGGTATTTACAGCTGCGCCACCTGCTCTGTATTTTTTTTGGGAGTAGCACACACACCCCTAAAGTGGCAGATTCTCTGGGAGAGGTGATTACTGCTTTTGGAAAAGGTCATGAGGCATTTAAATTTGGTATTGAAGGAGGGAGTGTGGGCTAGGATTAAAAAAAATGTCGTCTACATCTAGAGATGCAAGGGTTCGCCCTTGTAAGATTTTAAATAGATTCTATTGGACCCCCTCTAGATTGTATAGGCTTGGTCTTGAAGACACACCCACCTGCTGGCGATGCCAATCAGAAGATGGAGATGGGGATGTGTTAAGATCCAAGAACTTTGGTTGAAGGTTCAGAGTTTATATGTGACATTTTGGGCACTCAAATTTCATTCTGCCCCAGACTGTATTTTGGGAGATGGGGTGGTCATATATCTGGGGGATAAACACATAAAAAACTGGGTTCTGACCAGCATTATTATTGGCAGGCAAATTATTTTAAGGGGATGGAATTCAGATGGAGTGCCCTCATTTCCGGAGTGGTGTGCGGAGATGAGGAGGGTGGCTGCTTTAGAGGAGATGTGAAGTAGAAGGCTGGGGGTTCAGAATTTGTTTGATAGGAAGTGGGGCAATTACTTGGTGTTTTTGGGGGACTCTCGGGGAGGGGCTGTGGAGAGAGATGTCTAGTTTTAATTATATATGATTATTATGTTGTTGTTTTTTTTTTTTTTGTATCTATTTGTGACCACAGGGGTGTTCGTTGGGGATTAGGGTGGGGTTGGTGATTGGGCAGGGGAGGAGTATTGGGGAGGGTTAAATGTTGATTCAATGTACATATGTTGTGTTTTTTATTTTGTTATATGTTTATGAATCAATAAAAATGTTAATAAAAAATAAAAAGGTTCTGTTGATTGTTCAATCCGGTTCCCACTTCCTCATTGGTAGGGAGGGCAGAATCTGCCACAGTGGTGCCGAAACCTGGGATAGGAGGAAGACGCACCATCAGAAAAGCCCTCGCCACTGGAGGAGGGTCGCAACGCCGAGGAGGTATGATACGGTGGTACTGGAGTGGTTCGCCCGAAGGAAGAGGAGCCCGCTGCCATCCGCCAGGAGACGAAGGATCTGCTGCCATCTGTCAGGGGGCGGGGGAGCTCGCTGCCATCTGCCAGGAAGCGGAGGAGACGCTGCCGGTCGCTAGAGGGCAGAGGAGCAGCACACCGTCTGCCGGGAGGCAGAGAAGCTCGCTGCCGTTTGCCAGGAGGCAAGGTCCAGTGCCATCGCCCAGCGTCACAGAGGACTGCTGCCCAGCTAGCCAAGGACCGAATGGCGGCGTGGTTGGGGACTGGAGTGTTTCTTTTTTTTCTCTCTCTCCTCTCTCTCTACCCCTCGCTCTTTTCCTCTCCCCTCTCCCTCCCCTCATCTCTCCCAGGGTCTAAAGAGGCAGGGAAGACCTGCCGGCAGAAGGATGGCCAGAAGGGCAACACCTCCCCTCCAGGAAGGGAGGGGAGTACATCAAGCCGGAGGTTTCCCCGGCCTGAATCGGGTCGAGTGTAATGAGGGGGAGGTCATGGCCGGGCTGTAAGGATGCATGCCCAGTGCTGAATCGTCCTAATTAGCCGTGAGGGGGATAAGGATGAGCCGGAGCCGCCAGTTCGAGAGAGAGAGAGAGAGAGAGAGAGAGAGAGAGACGCACGTCTCTCTGTGTGTGCGTCTATTTTTCATTGTACTTTAAATTTGAGTTTGAAATTAAAGTTCTGTTGATTGTTCACTCCGGTTCCCGCTTCCTCCTTGGTAGGGAAGGCAGAGTCTCCACAAATAGGCCAAAGGGTTTATCACAATCTATTTTTGGAACAACACCACTTTATGTTGCCTGAAAAAAATGAAACGTGCTTTGAACCTGAAGGAAACTGCTGCATCACACATTTCTTTGCCTAATTGTCTGTTGTGGATGTTGTATTCTGTGAATAAAGAAGTTTTTAACAACTAGAATTACTACATATACATGTACGACTAATTCAGATACAAGGAAAATAATAATAATTTTATTTATCACACATATACAGTGAAATACTTTTTTTCACATATCCCAGCTAAGCTGGGGTCAGACATGATACAGTGCCCCTGGAGCAGATAAGGTCAAGGACCTTGCTCAAGGGCACAACAGTGGCATCTTGGCAGTGTTGGGGCTTGAACCTCTGACCTTCTGATCAGTAACCCAGAGCCTTAACTGCTGAGCCACCACTGCCCCTAAACAAAGTCTTCACTGAACTATTGTTAGATATGGTGCATTAATACAGATTTGACGCTGCCAGGTTTTGACTCAGAAGCAGATCTTTAATTAAAATTTTACTTAACTGTTAATTAACTGTATGCTTGTTACGATTTCTATTGTGATAAATTGCTAATTTTTTGGTTATTCTGAGGTAAGTGGCTTATTTTGATCTTGTTTTTCCAGACCAGATTCCTTGCTACTCTTGTGAGATCTGGCAACACTGCAATTGGCATTTCACCCACCCCTTAGCGCATAGTACTGTCATTTTAAAAAGAATGTTATTAACCATTCTTTTATTTTGTTCTAACCGGTAACCATTTGTAAAGGAGGCTGCGGAACTTTTGAACCAGAAGTGATTATAGAGGATTAGATCATGGGTATTATTTGAAATATATACCACATTTTCTTATGAACAGTGGGTCTAATGCAAAAGTGAAGTCCATTTTTGTCATTTCTTGTGAGTGTACACACAGTCGCACTCACATTCTGTACACATACAGATAAACTTCAAAGCTGGTGAGAAGGAACACAGTGTCCAATAGATGACAGTTGCCTGCTGTGGCTCTGATGCCTGAAACATCCTCACTATCCTGAGCATTCTAAAGACACAAGCACTCTGCTGAAATAAGAAAAGATACAATACTCTTGTATTGAGAAGGCTTGAAAAATCAACAAATCAAGCAGCACACCTGAAGAAGGAGGGTTTGAATGGCTCACTCTCTTCCATGGCCAGGTTTATTATATACACTCACTAAGCACTGTATTAGTAACACCTGTGCACCTAAATATTCATGCAATTATCTAATCAGCCAATCATGTGGCAGCAGTGCAATGCATAAAATCATGCAGATTCAGGTCAGGAGCTTCAGTTAATGTTCACATCAACCATCAGAATGGGGAAAAATTTGATCTCAGTGATTTCAACCGTGGCATGATTGTTGGTGCCAGACAGGCTGGTTTGATTATTTCTGTAACTGCTGATCTCCTGGGATTTTCATGCACAACAGTCTCTAGAGTTTACTCAGAATGGTGCCAAAAACAAAAAACATCCAGTGAGTGGTAGCCCTGTGGACAGAAAAGAATTGTTGATGAGAGAGGTCAATGGAGAATGGCCAAAATGGTTTGAACTGACAGAAAGCCTATGGTAACTCAGATAATCTCAGATATATATATATATATATATATATATATATATATATATATATATATATATATACATATATATATATATATATATACAGTATATATATATACTGCATACTGTATATTGGATACTACAAAGTCATCTACTGTATTATATACAGCTACAATCCAATCACACAGTTGTTGATTTGTACCTGCAAAACAAAGAAATCATGTGAGCTGGATTACGTGTATTTCTGAAGGATTCTGCTGTACGGCCAGCTGGCAGAACATTTCCGTCATGCATCACCATTCCAGAATCCCTCCACCAAAAAGCCCATTGAACAGTAGCAACAGCAGCAACCCTCTATTTGTTAGTTCATCAAATGCTCACCTCTTTCCCACCCTTGCAATGCTCAAACAAAGGCAGAGTGCTATGGAAACAGAGCAGCACATGTTACTCACACATTATGTGTTCAAGGTGATTTGAGATGCAGAAGGACACAAATTTGTGGCTGTAGTACATCAGTATGTGTGACGTCATTGTATGTGTATGTTTCGTCATTTCTAACAACATTCAGCACCCCTTTTGTCCGCTATAGGTTCCTAAAAATGCCTTTCAGCATAAGCTCAGCTAGCGAAGTTTTTTAACACTCAATGGAGCAAATATTTGCTGGATACACCTGTGCTGTCACAGCAGATGACATATTGGTTGGTGGACACACAGAAAGGGAGGATGACAAAAACCTACAAAGAGTGCTCGAGCAGGCCAGGCAGGTGAATCTCAGGCTAAATCCACTGAAATATAAATTCAGACTGAAAGAGGTGAGCTACGTGGGCCATGTATTTAGCAGCGATGGTCTACATGCTGACCCATCAAAGACCAAAGCCATCAGTGAAATGCCAGAGCCCACAAAACCACTGCTCTTCATTGATTTCTCGGCATGGTCAAATATATGGGCAAGTATATCCCTAATCTCAGTGAATTATCTGCCCCACTCCACCAGCTAACACACGGGACATGGGATGGTGTTGGCTGAAACAGCACCAGGATGCTTTCAATGTTCTGAAGAAGTGCCTAACATGCCCCCCAGTCTTGCTTCCTGTTCCTGTTGCTGACAGCCCACTGCACAAGTGTTTGTAACTTGCTAGCCTGCTTAGCATTGCTTATTCTAATACATTCATCGTTTTATCCTTTGCCATTTTACTGCGTGCTTCGGGTTTTTCCGCTTTCCTACTGTTTCATCTGTGTGTATTGTACAGTGCGCACCCGTTTCTCTCATTTTTTCTTTCTTTTTTCTGTTTTTTTCTGCTTGTCTACATCTTGCGTCTCGACTGCGTGCATTCGTTTTCTCCACTTTCTTACACGGATTATTGCATCAATCTTAAACATCTGCTGATTAGGAACCACATCAGTCTCAAACCCTCGCTGCTCAAGAACAACCACAACAACAACAATCAGTTGCGGTAAGTCATGGCATCCGCTCATGTTATTGCTTCCTGCATTACATACCACATGTTTACTATAGCTTCTTCCATCAGCAGTGAGGGGTTTACATGTGATAAATATAAGGAATTAGTCAAGCTGATGGAGAAGATTAATGAGTTAGAGACACGCATCCGAACGCTAGTTGGGGTCAGTGAGAAAGAGAAACCAGTAGATACTGTTTCGGATGGGGGTAGAATAGTAAGCAACACACACACTTTGGTTCTGGCTGAAGAGCCCCCGCAGAATAGAGATTCCAGCCACTATTGTTAAATGCATTTCATGTGCCAGAGCATCCGACATCAGATCAAATTTACAAATGCTGGCTAATGCTAAACGTAGATATTCTAAAATTGTTATTCTTGACGGCACTAACGATGTCCGGCTTCGCCAGTCGGAGAGCACTAGAGATAATTTTAAAGAGGTGTGTGAACTTGCAAAAATTATGTCAGACACTGTAATATGCTCTGGCCCCCTCCCTGCTCATCATGGTGACAAGGTTTATAGTAGATTAGTGTCATTGAATGGCTGGATGTCTGATTGGTGTCTGGAGAATAGCATAGGATTTATAGACAATTGGAAGAGTTTTTGGGGTAGACCTGACCTGCTAAATAGAGACGGACTCCATCCCTCCAGGGAAGGTGCCACTCTCCTCTCTAGTAATTTGGCTCATAGTCTTAATAATGATAGTATTTGACTAACTGGGGACCAGGTCAGGAAGCAGACAAACTGATTAATCTGAACATCTGCTAGCTGCCTTGAGACATCACACAGGTCACATAAACTACAACACATAGAGACTGTATCATCTAGATATCACAGAGACTGTGTCTGTTCCCCGAACTACAAAACACAAACCCCTTCCTAAATCATTTAAAAACATTTTTATGATGGAAAAACGTACTAATAATAATAATAATAATAATAATAATAATAATAAAATAGAAGATAAACATCATATAAAGGTAGGTATACCAAAGGTACAAAGGTATGAAATCTCAGATCATTACCTCATCTCTGTTTGTTGCGATCAGCTAATGTCACTCAATCTACACCATGCTATTGTTCAGGTAGAACTAATCTTTCAACAATTTATCAGACCGCTACCACTTTGTATGTGTAAATGAGGAATTGTCAAATCAAACAAAAGTTAAGTATGGAGTTCCACAGGGATCAGTTTTAGGATCTCTGCTTTTCTCCTTTTACATGCTTCCCCTGGGAGTTATTATCAGGAATCATGGAATAAGTTCCCAATGTTATGCCGATGATACCCAACTTTATATTTCTTCTAAACCCAACAAAAATTCACAATTCTCCAAATTAGCAGAGTGTATCAATGAAATCAAAGATTGGATGGACAGAAACTTCCTTCTACTCAATTCCGACAAAACAGATGTACTAATGACTGGACCAAAAACCTCTAAAAATAAGCAGCTAAAATATAATTTGACTCTCAATGGATGTACTGTTACATCGTCTTCTTCACCGAAGAACTTAGGTGTTATATTTGATACCAATCTGTCCTTTGAAAATAAAATTTCCAGTGTTTGTAGAACATCATTCTTCCACCTGAAAAATATTGCAAAATTACAACACATGCTCTCTATTTCTGATGCCAAAAAACTAATTCCTGCGTTCATGACCACACGACTATATTATTGTAATGCACTACTGGGAGGATGTCTAGCAAGTTCAGTAAATAAATTTCAATTGGCTCATAATGCAGCTGCCAGAGTGCTGACTAGAGCCAAGAAATATGATCATATTAGCCCCATTCTATAGTCATTACATTGGCTACCTGTTAAATTTTGTATTAATTTTAAAATTCTGTTAACTACATACAAAGCTTTGAATGGTCTAGCTCCACAGTACTTAAGTGACATTCTGACACGCTATATTCCGTCACGTTCATTATGATCACAAAATTCTGGTTTGTTAATAATTCCAAGAATATCAAAATACACAAAAGGAGGTAGATCCTTTTCATACTTGGCTCCTAAACTATGGAATAGTCTCCCTAACACAGTTCGGGATACAGACACATTCACTCAGTTTAAGTCTAGACTAAAGACTCATCTGTTTAGCCAGGCATACAACTAATTTATCCTTCAAATCACAATTAGGCTGCTTTAGTTAGATCTGCTGGAACCAGAAACATCCATCATGATCTATAACTCTGCATAAAATTGAATGGCATCTATGCTAATATAACATTTTTTTATTTCCATGTCCCAACCTTGGGATTCATATCCAGAGGTTACCAGAGCCAGCCAGATCCAGCTCCATTCCTGCTTGGTGTTGGACTCCACTGCTACGTGATGCTGAAAGATGACGACAAACTACAGCCGGTGCCAGCCAGATATCACTTCAGTCTTTTGACTTCAGAGGATGAGCTGATGCCAACTCCTACTATAAGACATGGAATACTTCATATGCCACTGCCTGAACCTTGGATTTAGGATGGACCCCACCGAACCTCACTGAAATGACCTGCCAGTTGAACTGCGATGCACCTCATTAATCTCTGCCTGCATCACCTTTGTCTATTGATGGACTACACTCTTGAAATGGAATACATAGACTATCATTTAATTGCCAACAAAAGCCTTCATCAGCCAACAAGGGCAATGCATCAATGTGAACTTCTGCAGTTAATCCAGGATGGACTTCAAAGACTTCAAAGTCATTAATCTTAAAGTTAAAAAATATATATTTTGTTTTCTTTTTTTTTCTTCTTCTTTTAAAACAATGGACCTTAATGTTTACTTAATTTACAAATTTAAAACCATGACTTGCACTGCACATAAATAACTAATATTGGCATTATATTCATGTTGTTTAGCCAGAGGGGAACTGGCCCCTACAGTGAGCCTGGTTTCTCCCAAGGTATTTTTCTCCATTAACCAACATCTTATGGAGTTTTGTGTTCCTTGCCACAGTCGCCTTCAGCTTGCTCACAGGGGTTCTAATTACAGTTATTATTTAATTATTTAATTTCTATAAACAATTTACAGTCATATTTAATCAAACTACACAATGATCAGTCTAAGATTTCATAGATATTACAGTTTCATTTTTTGTTAATGCATGATTTTCTGTAAAGCTGCTTTGAAACGATGTGTGTTGTGAAAAGCGCTATATAAATAAAAATGACTTGACTTGAC
The DNA here is from genome assembly GCF_019703515.2 of Myxocyprinus asiaticus. Classification (NCBI taxonomy): domain Eukaryota; kingdom Metazoa; phylum Chordata; class Actinopteri; order Cypriniformes; family Catostomidae; genus Myxocyprinus; species Myxocyprinus asiaticus. The sequence goes on from NC_059352.1 coordinate 13,955,413, forward strand.
ATGTACATAGCAGACACTTTGTCATGAGCCCCACAAGCATCCACACAGCAAAAGTCAAAGGAGGAATCACCTTTGAGGTGATGAACATTTGCAACATCTCATCATCACGCATGGATGAACTCAAACAGCATACAGCAGGTGACCCTACTTTACAAATGCTCGTCAACACCATCAGACAAGGATGGCCAACCAAACTGCACAGCATCCCCCCAGCAATACGGCCGTTTCATCCATACAGACATGAACTGGCCACAGACGATGGAATTGTGTAAAAAGGCCATAAAGTGGTCATCCCACAGACACTGCAGTCAGAATACACACAGACTGTTCATAGAGGTCACCCTGGAGCTGAGTCTACAAATGACATGCACGTGGCATATTCTTTTGGCCCACCATGACAAAAGACACTGATGCTCACATCACATCTTGTGCCGTATGCAACAGCACCAAGCCCCACCAGCAGAAGGAACACCTTCAACTGCATGCTGTCCCAAGCTTACCATGGTCAACAGTAGTGGCTGATATCTTTGAGTGGGAAGGTCACCACTACCTGGTGCTTGGAGGAATGGTGAAGGAAGTCTGTCAAGAACCAAGGTCTTACATAATCCTGACTGGAGGGAAAAAGTATAGGAGAAACTGCAGACACCTCCTACCTGTGAAAGAGTATTTGCCAAATCAGCATGATGATAACGGTCACCAGGCAATCCATGTCCCGACCAAAGTAAATGGTCAAGTTCCAGTTGTAAATAAGAACGCCCCCCCCCCCCCCCCAGTTTGTTTCACATTGCTCAAGTCAACAGTGGCAGAAATGTAAAAAATGGAAGAAAAAAGTTGTTTTTAAGAATTAAATAATGGAGGAAAATTTCTATGCATGCATCATGTAATTCTATTCTGGATGAAGAACAAAGCTGAACTAAACTGAATTAAGCACAGTTTCATTGTGTTAGGAAAAGTATCCTGCAGGGAAGTGAATTCTCACTTTCTTCATACGATTTGATTTAAATGAGATCAATACAAGCAGTCAAATGAACTCAAATGACAGAAATGACTTAGCACTTCAAGACACTGGCATTTAAAGGTGTTGTATTCCATCTACATGTGATTTTGATGACTCAATGCAGTCCTTTAGAAGGCAAATCTTTATAAAAAACTACTGATCCTTTGAGGGTAAAGACAATTGCTGACAGTAGGTGTACACTGACCTCTGGTGACATGGTAAAACTGACAATACATTCCTTGAATTACATCGTAGAAATAATTTATGCCTCTGTCTCATGAAGTAATGTCCATTATAACACATAAACCTTTATATGGGAATTACTATTGTATAAAGTTAGATATAGGCTACAACTAATATGGACATAAGATTTTAGGTTAAAATGGACCAAAATGCACAAGATATTTGTAGAAGAGAAGGTGTGGATTTTAGGAGTTGTGACTGGACACCGTTTTAATTGCCTTTTAGCTTTTTTTTAATCTACAGTAAATAGTCATCTAGGAAAACAAATGAATTTTGTATAAGCACAAATATCCATGCAATCTCTCAATTATTATAAGGTCATCAACACAGCATGTTTAATTAAACAAGAATTAGAAAAAAAAAGTTGTTTAAGGTTATGTAATGTTATTAGGTAAAAGGTAATTGTTTTAAAAACAGTCTGGCATGGACTGCTTGGAATTTCATGTCAACTATCCACATCTTGCTGTGTGAGCAATTTATCTAAATTTATTTAGACAAAATTTCACAAAAAAATTCAAAAGTTGAAAAAAACATATAAAACCATATTTCAAGTAATCTTATTTATCACTGTCATCTTTACAGAAAGCAAAAAAAAAAATAAAAAATAATAAAATAAAATAAAAAAGTTTTGTGTGTGAAATAGTGTCTTGTATCATAAAAAGTAAAAGTGAAACTGAAAGTCATCTCAGACAAAAAAAAACAAAAAAAACAATTTACAACATATGTTTAGTTGTTATCCAGTGTGACACAATTCTGTTTTTTTTTTTTTTTTTTTTAGTATTAAAGTATTAAATAAGACATTGGCATCCAACACAACACAAGCCTTGCATTCACTGAAAAAGTGCACTTGCCCAAAAATTAAAATCCCAAAGAGTGTGACCAATTTGGCTGTGTGACTCCTTGCATGCAAGGTTCACAAAAGCATGACCATTTCAAACGCACAAATAACTGACATTGTCTTCTGTTTAATACACAGTGGGTTCCTCTGGATACAGTAGATCATCTTTAGTGCATGGCCTTTGGTTCTCACAGTTCACAAGACCATATATAAGACTTTGAATTCATGCGATGAAGGCAGCTACACTCAGTTCACTCTACAGTGGAAGACTAAAGATCCCAGCGTCAGGTGGTGGAGGAGTGGTCTGACAGCTCTGAGGCTGCAGGTGGGGCCGGAGAGAGAGAGGGGTAGGGACGGGGCTGATCCAGATTTACATATGTGATCTGGAGGTTGATATAGTGCTCTCCTTCCAGGCTGGAGAGGATCTGTTGAATGGCTTGCACGAGTGTGGAGAACCCTGGTCTCCTCTCAGGCTCTGGATGCCAACACTGCACCAGGATGGACCACCTACAATGCAAAATGTTGTTAATGAAACTTAAAATGAAAACTAAAAGAAAATAATTTTGTTGACTACAATAAAAACTAACTAATTAATTTTAGTTTTATATGCACAGTATTTTATACATTTTGAAACTTTTACAACCTGCCTTAATTAAACATGAAAATGGCCATAACCCTGGACGGCCCAGAGAAATTTATTGCTAGTAGGCATTAGGGATGTCATAGAATTTCGATTATTGATCAGCACGTTATTTCATCTATATATTTTCCAGGCATCGATTTATTAAAATTAGCAGACATTTAAATTAGAAGCCTAATTTGCATGCTTTCCAATTCACTCTTTAGAGTCTGGCGAAATAGCGTTGGGAGACCACAAGAGGGTGATATAACATTTACTGAAGCCGGTCGCATTCAGGAAAGTTATCAAACACACATACACAGGCCGAGCTGATGCAGCACAGCAGATGGCAGTCTAAAGTTACTAAGGTTTTTGTACTTCTTCAAGAATGAACAAAGTGACGTTGATGAGTTTGCAGGTTAGTGTATGAAACTGGTGTTACTGCGCAAACTGAACGATTAGAAATGGCAATGTTTAATATGCAATTTCTCTGTATGTAGCCTTGATAAGTCTTTCAAGTTGTCAAACCAAAAAAGAACATAGTTGTAACTGAAAATACATTGTGTAGGCTATATGAAATATATACACACAATATATCAGTGATGCCTAAAGTAAATAATCTTTGTCCTTTGATAATGATTTGGGTCGAATTTAATGGAAAACTATGCGGGTTGCCACTCACACTTTACCAAATTTGTGTTGAGGAAAATGTTTGTCAGGGGGAGACTGTGCAACGAGCAGCCCAATTTATAGCTGAAAAAAATCCTGACATATCAATCATCTGGAAGATCTTCTGATTATTGATCCCAAACCAGGTAGGCATATTTGAATATCTGTTAACTTTGGCATACCTTAAAATAATAAAATTATATAAAAAAATAAAAAATAAAAGTAAACTGGAACTAGACAGCACACAAAATAACTAAACTAAACTTAACAATCAGAGAAAATGACAGGAGAAACTGTAAATAAACCAGAAATAAAACCTACATTAAAAAAATGAAAGTGAAGTGAAGCATAAATATAGTATAAACCATAATGCTTTACTATTCTTTATTTCCACTTAGTATCTTAATGTAAATTTGGGTAGTTCTGAGTTTATTTCTTTGTTATTCTGCTAATCAGAAATAGTAAAATTCAGTGTCTAAATAATGATAATGTAGCCAGGTCAGGTATATACATAAAAATAATCATACAAGGAATCTAAACAGTATTGTGGCTGGGGCAGTCGACGGCCTTGTATCAGATAGCAAGTAATGTCATAAGGGTCCACATCAGGATACGGATTGGCCCCTCTAGTCATCATCTCCCACATCAGTACTCCAAAAGACCACTAGAGGGAACAATACACACTGTGTATAACAATCTGCATTTTGTTTATTTGTGAATATTTTATATCATTATACCTAGTTTCTGTAATATGCAGGAGGTGCGGCAAATAATCAGATCATCATTAATAGTCTTCATAAATATGAACTTTGTTTACTTACCACATCTGATTTGGTAGTGAATTTTTGAGTCTGCAGGCTTTCTAATGCCATCCATTTGACTGGCAGCTTTGCTCTCTTATTATCTTGGATGCTATAGTATTCCTTATCATAAACATCACGTGCCATGCCAAAATCAGCCACCTTCACTGTGAATGACTCATCCAGCCTAGGAAGACATTTTATTGCATTTGTTAGAACCTTGTGTATATTCATTGTACTTTTCTAAGATACAAAAAGGCTATTGACATATGGTATATATCAATAGACTTTATCAAATATATATGGTAAATTATAAGAAGTCTATTGATGATTTATGGTTTCATTAATACTTGTTCAAATTAATTATGATAATTAAGGTTATGTCATATCTATCCATAGTTAAATTAACAACAGATGGATCTGCTACTTACATGCAGTTACGTGCGGCAAGGTCTCTGTGTACAAACTTCTTGTTTGCGAGATATTCCATTCCTTTGGCAACTTGAAGACCAAAGCCAATCAGGTCTTTAACTGTGGGATTCTGAACATGAAGGACAGCTATTACATTATACTTAATGACTGAAAAGCACACAACACTGATTTACTGAGATGTATATATGAATAGAAATCAATATAGGTTATCAGAGTATTGGCAGAAGTGTATTTATGGAACTTTAAAAAAATAAATAAACTTATTTTAATAAGTAATATTGAAAATCGAAATTTTATTAGAGCCTAAATATTCACAGAATATATTTTTCTAAGCAACATTTCAGACTGTTTGAAAGGTGTTGGACAGACGTTTTTACTTTTGACTAGTGGTCAATAACTTTGTCAACTTGAATTTATTCCAGTATAATTTAATGTTTTGGAGGTGGCATGAAATGCCTGGTTACCCTCTGCTCAGAGCGGATGAAATGTCTGAGGTCTCCATGCTTCATGTAAGGCAGGACCACCAAGGGAAGTCCATCATTTGGAAGAAGAATGCCCAGAAGAGATAAAACATGAGGGTGGTGGAAGGCCTTCATAAGGATCCCTTCTCTCAAAAACTGCTCCACCTCCTCCAGATCAGTGATCCCTTTCAAGAAAAAAAACAAACATAAAAGCATCTTTTGTTATCTATAAAAGGTATACTTGAAAAAGTATATAAAAGAAACATTACAGTACACTGTAATTTCAACATGTTTTAATTAATTTGAGTGCCTTTGTTCACTAAAACAGTGTGAGTTTACTCACTGTTCAATGACTTGACAGCACAGTGGATCTCTTTGTCTTCACTATCAATATGGTAGCCATGATACACTGTGCCAAAATGACCTGAGAAAGATTTGAGATTAGAATGTGAAATAGAACTAGACAATGACTGGATGTATTACTAAAAAGAGAGAAATATAGAAAAGAATGTAACAAAACTAGATAAATGGGTGATCGTCCTAAGAAATTAACCTTTGCCAATGATCTGATCCTGCTGAATTTTGAGCTTCTTAGGTGGGATCAAAACATCCTTCACCTCCTCCAACAAGTTTGGCCGGAGGGCGGACATTGAGAATGTCTGAGTGGGCATCAGAGGAACTGCTGCAGAGTCCACAGACCCAGTATACGGCAAACTGGAGAATGTTGTGCTTGATCCTTGGAACGGAGAAAATGATATACCTACAGGATGCATCATTTATGTTTAATGGAGTTTGAATGCCGTGAATCTTCAAAGAAAAAATGCTCTACATACTCATACTACACCTTGGAAAGGTGAAGTATGTAATTTTTGTGCCACTAGCATCACCAAATTGAATTGCAAAAACAATGAATTTTTTCCAGACTTATTTCTTGAACATTCCCCACATCTACCACTGGTCAGGCAAAGACACAGTCCTGCCCCAAACAGACAACATTGATTAAGCCAATGTTGCTGTACTGGTCAGGATGTTCAAGCAAACAGAGCATCTGTATCATTGTTTTCACAAAAACAGATTTCAGGTTCTTACCTCTTCTGTAGTCACCTTCAGGTGATCGGTCATAATTCTCCACTGCAGTGCGAGTTGAATGCATGGATAGCCGAACTTCAGCAAGGGTAGCTGTCAACCAAATAAAGCCCTTTAACAATGCAATGCAACCAACACTGTGCAAAATTTGAGATAGCTTTCAAACAAATCTTGAATATAATAATTATATAGCATTTAAGTGAAAGAAATCCCTTCTGAAAAGACCAGCAATTAAAAACAAAAACACCAGCAATATAAGCAATTAAGTTGTCTACACATCCACACTTTAAAGAGATATATAATACTGTTAAAATTAATTTGCATTATATTACTTTGCATTCTATATAGTTTTCGGGGGAAAATATAGGTTTACCTTTCTTCCTCTTACGCTCTTGTGCCATGGCTAAGTAGGCCAGAGCTGCCCCCAAGCCAACTGCAGCTACGATTCCCAGCACAATTCCCACATTGGTATTATTGTTTGCAATTACCACCAAGCCAATGTCATAAACTTCCCCATTCACTGACACCTGAAAAAAATACAGTCAGAGTGATGCAGTGTAATTTTAAAAGAATGTTCCGAGTTCAATACAAGTTAAGCTAATTGACAGCATTTGTAGCATAATATTGATTACCACAAATTATTTCGACTTGTCCCTCCTTTTCTTTAAAAAAGCAAAATCAAGGTTACAGTGAGGCACTTACAATGGAAGTGAATGGGGTCAATTTTAGGAGGATTTAAAAAGGCAGAAATGTGAAGCATATAATTTTATAAAAGCCCTTTAAAAAAAAAAATAATGATAATAATTTGAGCAGTCAAGTTTTTAAATCATCATTTTACCATCGTTTTATGGTTTACAGCCTTGCGTCATCATGGCAACGAAGTTGTAAAATTGGATATAACTTTACACAGAAAAGGTTGCCAAGCAATTTTATCATACTAAAATCATGTTAAAATGCATAGTTTATGTCTTGTGGCTTTACTTTTGAACTTTAAGTATTTTAACATTTACAAATTGGCCCCATTCACTTCCATTGTCAGTGCATCACTGTAACCCAGATTTCTGCTTTTTTTTTGTTTATGGTAAAAACATTTCAACATTATGCCACAAATGCTGTCAATTGAGTTTAACTTGTATTGAACCCAGAATATACTTTTAACATTTTAAATGTTTAAATATTTTAGCTTTAGTTTTAAAATAATGAGTATTTTAACATTAATTCTGGTGCAACGCCTTTCCCCATAGACTTTATAAATGCATACTGTAATCTTCAGCATATCACAAATGCTGTCAATAAAGCATTACTTCTATTGAGCATGGAACATTGCAGTAAATGGATTGACATTCTCTCACCTTGACTGGCGCCCCCTTGCTGGGTATGGTCAGATTTTTGGGGATCCTGCAGGTGATCTCATTGTCTAGAACTGTAGTCTTGCAATCCGCACCATTAATTGTCATGATGATATCCATGCAACCAAACACCAGGCCCAGTTTTTTGTGCTGAAATAAAAAAAAAGACAATGTGATTAGATTATAAAATATTACATTTGGAAGTCTAATGATTTGATCTATAGTAATTACAGATGATGACTTTGGACCTAGATAAATGTAGTCTGAGGACATAGAACCAACCCTCAAGAAACTTCTTGCTTTTATAAAATGGAAAACACTGTAATAAAAACGTTAAGGACAAAAATTGTAATTAAATCATAATTTTACCATCAGGGGGCAGTACCACAGAAGGCATCCTTCCGCCAATGTGCTTATTGTGTAACTATATGTTGTTCTGCAAAATTCTCACAAGATTCACATTTTCTGCTACTGAGGTTGAGGTACATGTAAGTTTAGGGGTAGGGTTTAGATTAGGGTTTAGAGTAAGGGTTGGGGTAGGGTTAGGTTTAGGATTATGGGTAAGTTTAACAGTGTAACTATAGATGTACAATTAAATGCAGGTACATAATAAGTACATTTGTATTTGTATCAAATTCTTAAGTACATACATAGTAGTTAAAGACACCTAATATAAAGTGGGTTTGACTATGAAGCGAGACGTACATGTACTGAAATTTTGTCCTGTCCTTGGCTGAGTTCAAGCACATGGCCTTCCGTTTCAAATGGGATGGGCTCTGCATTAGCATGACAGGTGAAAATTTCAGGCAGGAGTTCTTTTGTGCCATCCAGATGCACTGAGAGAATTCCATGTGACTCATCACATACTGGACTTGTACACTCCATCTGTGAGGGATTCCCCTGACCAGCACACACCTAATATTACAATATTTAATTAGTGACAATATATTTCTAAACATGGCTGTTTAAAACACAAACCTTTAATGTAAAGGAGAAAGAGTCTTACGGTTTGCACAGGTCTTGTGCTGTTGCCTATGTAGTTAATGATGGCCTGGGAAACAGAGTCCAGATTCTGACCTATGATAGTAATTTTTGATCCTCTTCATTGTAGCAGGACCCCAAAAATGCATAATGAACAATTTAATTAGTATTCACATCACTATTGCAGTATATTTAAAGTTGTGTTATTTTGAATTCAAATGTTAAATATCACATTTAAATTCAATTTACTATTGAATCATGAAATTGGAGTGGGACACGTCATACAGCTTGTGGTTTTTTTTTGTGGTTTTTTTTTTGCCAAATGGACTACATGGATGGACTAAAAGCCACAAAACACTGAATTTGATTTCATGGGGCCTTAATTGTAGTCTGTCATTTGATGTGTCAAAATGATCATCAAAAATGTTCAATTGGCTAATAAAAACTTATACTAAAGTATACTTAAACCTATAGTCTTTTTATTTAACACTCCACCATTTGTGCCTCATGGCAGTTGGACAATGGAATGTAAACCAATTTGAACCTGAAACAATGCAGTCTTATTTCTGCACAGTGTTATACACAACACTTGTACAGGATCATAATATGCTATAGCACAGTGAAAAAACTATAGCAATTGTGGCAAGAGCAAAATGCAATGTTTTGACTCACCTTCTAAAAGCACAATTGGGTTTCACCCCCATCACCTGAGGATTCACCCTGTAGCTAAACATTTTTGTGGCAGAAATAGTTGATTCATCAATTACAACTTTCACATCTACTTTTGTAATCTCCTCCACACCTTCAGACCTGCAAACTACAGAAGTCCCGTTGCTGGAGACGCTGTGGAAAAATTACAGGAATGAAAAAGTCAGATTGCAATAGTTAATGAAGAACAACTCTGGCATACCTATTATATTTCTAGACCATGACTTCTAACAGTTGAATTTTATAACCTGGCACAATAACCTTTCAACAGGGCATATTCTGTCTCCAAGGTTGACTGTTCTGCTACTGCCAGCATCCAGATGTTTTCCAGATAGGGTGATCAGGGTTCCCCCAATCTGAGGTCCATAGTCTGGACTGATATCTGTGATTTCTGGGGTCTGATTGGAGATATGAGACATGAAAGATCAATTAATATTATATAATTTAAAAACAGCAAAATCATGTTGTCAGGATTTGTGTAGGGATAAGGTGAGAGAGAGGATCCAAATGCAGCTATTTTAATGATAAACAAACAGAAGGAGGTAACTCCACACATGCTAGGTCTCCGCGGTAACGCGCTCAACAAGCCACATGATAAAATGCACGGATTGACGGTCTCAGATGCTTAGGCAACTGAGATTCATCCACTGCCACCCAGATTGAGGCGAGTCACTAAGCAATCACAAGGACTTAGAGCACATTGGGAATTGAGCATACCAAATTGGGGAGAAAAGGGGAGAAATTCAAAAAAAAAAAAAAAAAAAAAAAGTCCTTGGGGGGAAACCACAAGAATGACATGACAGAACATCAAACCCCCCCCCCCAAAGGGTGGCTCCTGAAGCCCAAAGAAATGGAAGACAATGAAGCAAAGCCCGGAGATAGGCATAAACCAGGGGACCAGGGAGGAGCTGATGGTCAGGGAAGTGGCTCCAGGAAGGAAGCAGGGTCTGGCTGTTTGGGTGGTGGCTCCAGGAAGGGAGCGGGGTCCGGCGGCCTAGGCGGAGTTGGTGGAATTTCTGGATACCAAGATGGAACTGGTGGAGAATCAGGAGACCAGACCAGAGCCACAGGAGGTGGAGGCTCAGGGGGTGGATCCGCTGAAGGTAGAGACTCCGAGGGCAGAGATGCCAGGGATGGAGGCTCGGGAGACGGAGCTGCAGGAGGCAAGGGCTCAGGGGGCAGAGCAGCAGGAGGTGGAGGCTCAAGAGGCTGAGCCACAGGAAGTTCAGGGGGCAGTACCTTAGAAGGACAAGAGGCAAAGCAGCTGGGATCTCATGGGGCGGTGCCACAGGAGGCGGAGCCACAATAGGCTCAGGAGATGGAGTGGGCAGAGCCGCAGAAGTCTCAGGAGGCAGAGCAGGTGGAGCTGTAGGACTGTCATGAGGTGGAGCAGGCGGAACCACAGTAGGCGGAGTGGGCGGAGCCGCTGGGGTCTCAAGAGGAGGAGTGGGCGGAGCCGCTAGAGGAGTGGGCGAAGCCGCAGAAGGCTCAGGGAATTGAGTCTCAGGAGGCAGATCCCCAGGGGCAGAGCAGTATGTGGCTCAGGAGACGAAGCCACGGGAGGCTCAGGGGATGAAGCGGATGGAGCTGCAGGAGGCGGAATGGGCGGAGCCGCAGGACTCTCATGAGGCAGAGTGGACGGAGCTATGGAGAGCTCGGAGGGAGGAGCCACGGAGGGTGGCGCCTCAGAAAACTCATAGGGTGGAGTGGGCGGAACCGCAGGAGGAAGAGCCTCAGAAGAAGGAGTGGGCAGATCCACGGGAGGCGGAGCGGGCGGAGCCGCTGGAGGAGGAGCGGGAAGCAGAAGGGCCTCAGTCCGGGGGGGGTCTCCAGAACCAACGAAGCTAGGAGCAGAGGGGCCTCCGTTGAGGGGGTCTCCGGAACCACCGGAGCTAGAAGCAGAGGGGCCTCCGTCGAGAGGGTCTCCAGGACCACCGGAGCTAGGAGCAGAGGGGCCTCCATCAAGTGGGTCTGCCAGACCACTGTAGCTAGAAGCAGAGGGGCCTCCATCGAGGGGGTCTCCCAGACCACCAGAGCTGAGTGCAGAAGGTCAGCCCTGACAGACAATCACATTCTAAAGGGACCAGCTTCCTCACAGGGCCATTAAGTCCAAACCAGAACATAGCTCTGAGGGATCTCTCATTCCAGTTCAATTGGGCGGCCAGATTCCTGCATTCTGCCGCAGGAGTGGACCTTTGGAAAAGTCTCTCAATCAGTGCTGCTGGATCCATTTTGTGTGGTCGGTTCTTCTGTCAGGGTTTGTGTAGGGATGAGGTGAGAGAGAGGATCCAAATGCAGCTCTTTTTATGATTAACACACAGAAGAAGGAGGTAACTCAACAAAGAAGGTAAACATAAACCCAACAGCAGTATGCTGGCTTACAACACTCTACATACAAACAAGAACCAACCAAGGTACAAAGAACATCAGGGTATACCTGTATACTTTATATACACAGACTAACAAGGTAAATAAGACACACCCGGGAAGCAATCATGGAAGGAACCAGGAACAGAGACAAAACAAAGGAAAACAAAGATCTTCAAAATAAGAGTCCTTTGGCGGGAAAACACAAGAATGGCGTGACACGTAAAGTAATTTCCCTTTTTACTCCTCTTTTGTTTTATTCTAGCTGAAAAAGTATTATCAAAACTTAATACATGTCTCTCTAAAATACTTGAACTTGATTCTGACTGGACAATCACAGCATTCTGTGGCCAAAGAGGTGTTTTTTTATAATGACCGCTAAGCTGTATAATTGACAATTAATGTCCAAAGCAACCATTTCCATAGCAGTGCTCGTTTCATGTCTTTTGAAATGATCCTTTACTTAACCTTAACCAACACATTTAAGTAATCATACTACATCATCACAATGAGGAGCATAATTCCAAGATAACTGATCTTCAGTGGTAATGAAAGGTAAGGAATGTTCATGTCATTACCACAAAGCTTAAGCCATGCACGCAGGCCTCTCCAGAGATGGAGTATCCACTGTCCACTCTCCTTTCATCCACTTGTATTGTTACATCTACACTCTGATTCAGTTCTGTCCCATTACTTTCAATGCGACACACCAGCCTGAGAAAAGAATGAAAAATGATATTTATGTGTGCATACAGTATGTGTGCATGCTGGGATAGAACTCTATGTTTCATGTGATTTGAATGGTCCAATTATAAAAGTGTTTAAAACGTGTTTGAGTAAGTTACTCACCGAGAGCTATGGCTCTTCTCTGGTATAAAAGTGCAGGTGTTGTTTCCCACTCTAACCAGGTGAGATGTCTGGGTGATAGCAGGTCTAGAGGCTGATTGGAAGTCCCAGCCACACAGTGTGAGTTCACTCTTGCCATTTGAGGGGACTGTACTGGGGAAAAACTAAAAGAAAAGCACAATTCTAACAATGAGAACTATGTAATATCTCAGTTATTTATCTTAGACAGCAATGAGATTACATGGTTATGAAATGGAAACTTTAGGTTAAGAGTCCTGCTTTTAAAAACCCCTTAATCTCACATACTGTATCTCCTCTACAGAGTTTCAGAAGAGATCTAAAATATGTCCCAAACTGTGCTCAAAATTTGCCCATGATACTAAAAGCATGCAATCAGAAGTCTTGTGGCTATAATTTTGAAACTGAGTATTTTAACATTTATGGATCGGCCCCATTCACTTCCATTGTAAGTGACTCACTGGAACCCAGATTAATGCTTTTTTTAAAGAAAAGAAGGGGCAAGTCAAAATAAAATTTAGTGATAATCAATATTATAATAATATTATATCGATTGAGCTTAAATTGTAATGAACCCGGAATATTCATTTAAGGTCATCGCCTTAACCCCACAGAACTTTTAGTTGAACTGTTATTTATTTTTTTTGTTTATTTTTTTCACCCAATTTGGAATGCCCAATTCCCTTTTAAGTCCTTGTGGTCACGTAGTGATTCGCCTCAATCCGGGTGGCGGAGGACGAATGCCAGCTGCCTCCGCGTCTGAGACCGCCAACCCGCGCATCTTATCATGTGGCTTGTTGAGCGTGTTGCCACGGAGACATAGCGCATGTGGAGGCTTCACGCCATCCACTGCGGCATCCATGCTCAACTCACCAAGCACCGCACCGAGAACGAACTACATTATAGTGACCACGAGGAGGTTACCCAATGTGACTCTACCCTCCCTAGCAACCCGGCCAATTTGGTTGCTTAGGAGACCTGGCTGGAGTCACTCAGCACACCCTGGGATTCGAACTAGCGAACTCCAGGGGTGGTAGCCAGCGTCTTTTACCACTGAGCTACCCAGGCCCCAGGTGAACTGTTTTTTTTTAAAGAAATTGAGGCCTGTCGCCATTGGAAAACCCTATCGTGTTTTGAATTTTGTAAGGGTGTTTTTAATGACCCTATATATATATATATATATATATATATATATATATATGTATGTATGTATGTATGTATGTATGTATGTATGTATGTATGTATGAATGTAGATATGTAGTAGGTGGTTGACATGCCATGCTTTTTGTCTGTTCAGGCTGTTATTCAAAAATAGCTGACACATTTTGCAACATACTGCTGTGAGATTCATGTTTAAAGCCTTTATTTACTTCCTTAAAGGTATAGTTCTGCCAAAAATGAAAATTCCTCTCATGTTGACCCTCATTTCATTCCAAACTGATTTATTTCTCCTGTGAAACACAAAAAGAGATATTAGGCAGAATGTTCAGTCTCAAGTCACCATTCACTTTCATTGTATGGAAAAAAGATGCTAAAAAATTGAATGAAGACTGAAGCTGTCAGTCCTTATTATTTTGCCTAGCATCTCCTTTTCTGTTCCACAGAAGATGTTGGAATGTTGGAACAACATGAGAGTTGCACAATTTTCATTTTTTTGGGGTGAACTGTCCCTTGAAGGCACAATTAAATTAAGTACATGTATATTCACAAAATGTTCAGTTTTCTACTTGTAATACTGTAATACAATCTAGTTGATGTTCACTTGCTGTAACTGGCAAACACTCACCTAAATTGTGTAAATGTACAGTGTTTTGCAGTAGTTCTCTGCTTTCCATATATGCTTGAGAGGAATGCATTGCTTGGCACCCATGCATTGGGTAATGAGTGGGTCAAGTCAATGTATTGGGTGGAGGGTATGAGATATGAAAGGGCACTCTCCAAAAATAATGTTTTCTCTGTCAACAGCACCAAAATCTCTTTTTCATTGTTTTGCCTATACCTCATACAAATTTTGTTATGAACATACTGGACTTTTTCCCTTGAGCTTAAAATTCCAAGTATGAGACACTAAATAGAGCTGACAATTCCCCGAAAGTTTCGTTTTTTTACACATCACATGACTAAAATATGTCTTTTTTTTTTTTTTTTGACAATACAACAATACATTTCAAATACTTTTTTACCAGAACTTCACCGCCAAAGATAACATTCCATTCTGTGTGAGACTGGGGTAAAAGTCCAACAGATACTCTGGTTGTTAACACAGCCCTGCCCTGATATAACTAAGCTGACTTTGCAGCCCTGACAGACCTCATATTACAAGTACATACTCACCTTATATAATGACAAAATGCAAACTTAAAGAGGGACAGTTTATTGTCACTTTTATTGCCTATTAATCATTATCATCCAAAGGCTTTTACCTGGGTGATAACAGGAGGGCAGGAGTTGTTACTCCACTGTTTCTCACACTGAAGCTCTTGGGAACAGACTCCACCACACCAGCCACATCCCATAAATTTGGGGGCCGCTAGGCACACAGAACAGTTGAGGAAATGGGCACAGCCTGGACCTCTGGGAGACACCTTCACTAGCTGTATATATGAGGATAAAGAGAGATAAAGACACTTTAGTAAATATGGAAAAATGCATCCAAAGTCACTTATTGTTTATGGAACATCAATATATTTTTAAACATTCAAAATTAAGTTCACTGTTGGCAGTGGATAACTCTCTGAACTGTATGAAATAAATGTGCAAACACTGGTGTTATGTAAATTGTGGCGGTGTACATGCCTTGTTTCCAATGACAAAGAGCAGAGACTCAGAAGAATTAATGGCAGCTGTGCGTGACACTTTCTGCTTGTCTTCCACAAGAGAGTAGTTGGCAAACACTACAGGGATTGATCTGCTTAAAATGACCTGAATAAGGATGAAAAATAATTTTTGGTAAACCACAATTCTTAAGCAAGCCACAATTCTTGCCAACAGGACACTCTGGCACAACTACCGAAACACCAATATAAAATAAATACTAAAATGTGTCCTTATGAGGGCAAAATAAAATATATGAAGTTGTTACAATGTTATTACAGGATCTTCTTCATCCCAAGTCATATGCAAATCTTTTTCTGTTCTCTTGCATCACAAGAGTTTTTTTTTGGGGGGGGGGTTGGTCGGAAGTGCGCCCTCTCGTGATGACTATGCACCCCTCTACCCATATATTGAGCACTAGCGCTATGCGATTATATTATAATCGGATTCTTATCATATGTGGACAAAATGAGTGAAAAAATAACCAAATTATCAGGTGCACAAGGCAGGAAGCAGCACAAAGCAACGACTGTTCATGTCAGCCATTGATGTTTATTTACTAATTTGAAATAGCTTATTTAGAACCTCTTAACTGGCACGGACACTGTGGGCCATTTTTGCTGGTTTTATTTCAGTTTAGTGCAAGGTAAGTGCAGTGTACTTTCTTTAAAATAAACTTAAGCTTCTATAATGTTGTTTGCTTTCACTTCACCAAAAAACTCCTAAGTGTCTTCTTTTAAAAGAGACCATGATTAGGACTGTAGTCTAAAGCATTCATGCTAAGCACCCTCAAACAATCCTTAAAGCACCCTCAATTGCAGACCAGGGCAAACTACTGCCCACGGGTCGATTTATCATGAACGTTTTTTATTGGATCTTTCATTTATCTGGCTTTGGACCTATCGCACATCCACAAGCTTTTAATATGCTCAGGGTTGCCAGATAATAGATGCAAAACCCCAATCAGAGTTTATACATGCACAAATAGGAAATATTTTGCCTTTTGTCATACTTAATTTATGCAATCTGGCAACCATGTATGTGAGTGCGCGCTTTCTCCTCTTAAATTAAAATAAATAAATAAATACTTAGCGCCCAATAGTGCAATATTATGCTAAAAGAAAAGTGTGATGCAGCCACTCATGTGCTGTTTAGTGCCAAGTCTGCGAGCAAACCTTTTCAGTGATGAACTTTAATAAAATCCCAATAGATCTTCGCATCATTCGTACACGAAGGGGACACGCGAGCAAAACCAAGTGAGAGAAGAATATGTTTATTCTTTGGGTTATTTGTAAAATGCTGAAGTCCCTCACACCTGTATGCGAATGTTATTTTGGCAGAAATCATTTATCAGTGTCATGCAGCCTGTTTTATTCAGTTGTGTGCTGAATGGGGTGCCAAACAAACCATTGACCAGACCCACATCATGACCCATGAGCGTGTAAACAGGTTGATAATGTTTTCAGAATAAAACAACTTTGTCGCAAACATTAAAATAAGCTTTTAGAATCTATAATTTCAGAATATTTTATTTTACTATTAAACCAGATGCCCGATGTAGAGTGTTAAATGGGGGGGGGGGGCTGGTTTGGCCGATACCGATTTTAACAAACAATTATAGGCCAATAGCGAAAGCGATAACAATGACACTTTCCTTATTTTGTCATCAGATCACAGTTACTTAAGACTTATGGTTTAAAAATGAACAAAGAGGAACAGAAGTCTTTTTACTATTCTACCAATAAATAATTTCCATTGAATATGGATTGGATCTGTTGAACACAGGCCAAAATTTTGAAAAGAGCCAAAATGAAAGATAAAGAGAAGATACAAAAAATAACTAAGTATGATAAAAAAGTTGATTTATATAAAAAAAAAAAAAAAAAATTATTTTGTACTTTTGCTGACTGAAGCGCTGAATACAGACTATATTTTAAAACACAGTTTTTTTAAGGTTTAGTGACCACGAAAGGTCATTTTGCGATTTCAATCTTAATTCAATCAATCATGCAGCATTAATGGATATCATACAGATGTCTCAGAAGTCAAAGTCTGCTGGCTTCCAAGTGTTTTAGATGGCTTTCCTCATCATATAGACTATAGGTAAGTGCCACTTTCACAACTGAGACGTCCATTAATGGCTGTATTTCCTAATTAACGTGAGAACGAGACTTTTAAAAATTTTTTTAATATAACATGTTCTTAGGAGCGCCAACCCTTCTACATATTGTTGCTATTATTGTTTCTGGATTGTGCATTTGAATTCACTGAGTTTTTACAAAATTTGTTACTAATTAATTATAAATAAAACATTTGTTTTTCATATCGTTTTTTCGCATTAATAACCGATATGCCGATGGTTTTAATTTGGTCAATAATTGGCCGATAAATATCGGCAGTCAATACATCGATGCATCCCTAGTTATATTTGAAACAAAACCTGTTTTTACCAAGAAGAACATCTCTTTTGTTATAGAACTGAACATAGACCCAGAAAGGAATTGGACAACTAAAATTATACTAACTATAATATTAAAATATTAAACCAAGTGGCATCTGCAAACATATGTTGCTAGACCTTTTCTTAGAAGTAACTTAACTTCCCTGTTTGTCACTCACTCGACGTTGTGTCGATGTAGTGACACTAGGGGTTCGATCTTGAGCGCCCCAATCACCTTTGCTTAAAATAGAAAAGACCAATGAGAATTGGCGAGTGGAATTTGCATGCCACTCTCCGCCCCTGGACATACGGGTATAAAAGGAGGTGGCATGCACCACTCATTCAGATTTTTTCTTCGGAGCCGAATGCATGCTTGTGTTCGTCCTTTCACCTTTTGCTTACGCTACTGGATTTTACGCCGCATATCAGCGGTCACCCTCGCACGGTCGAGTGTTGTGCTTCCCCTGGGTGCTTCGGCGGCTGAGTCCGCGGGTGCTAAAACAGTATATTCAAAAGAGTATATTTCCTTCTAAAAGAGCTCGCGCAAACGCTTGCCATCTTTTTAAAAATGTCTTTCCTTGTTTGTGCTACTGGATGTGGCCATTATCTCTCCCCTCCGGACAGTCATGAAATCTGTCTCGAGTGCTTGGGGCGCCAGCACGCCAAGGCAGCTTTCGTGGAAGGTTTATGTTCTCATTGTGAGAACATGCCCATCAGAACGTTGCGGTCGTGGCTCACTTCCTTCTTCATGAAGCAAGGAGCCACCACGGCTGCTCCCCAACCCGCTCCGTCCTGGGCTGACGCTCAACCGCGCCCCGCCCTGGTGCCTTTCTTCCCGGAAGTGCACGAGGAGCTAACAAAGTCATGGAAGCACCTTTTTCTGCCCATACACACTTCGCGGGCTTGTCCATCCTAACTACCCTCGACAGCGGAGCGGCTAAGGGATACATTGAGCACCCCCAGGTGAAGCGCGCCATAGGGTGCAGCCACCTGGCGTGACCAACCAAGGCTCCCTTCCAAGGCCTGTAAGTTCTCTTCCTCATTAATGAAGAAGGCTTACAAGGCTGCGGGTCAAGCCGCTTCCGCCCTGCATGCCATGGCCATCCTGCAGGTCCACCAGACCAAGGCGCTGAAAGATCTGCACGAGGGTAGAACTGACCCAGGGCTGATACAGGAACTGCGTACTGTGACCAACCTCGCCTTAAGGGCGACGAAAGTCAAGGCGCGTGCCCTAGGCCGGACGATGTCCACTCTTGTGGTCCAAGAGCGGTACCTGTGGCTCAACCTTGCGGAGATGCGTGACGGCGAGGACATCCGCTTTCTCGATGCGCCAATCTCCCAAGGGGGGCTTTTTGGTGACACCATCGAAGATTTCGCCCATCAGTTCTCGACGGTGAGGAATTCAGGCCTCCGAAGTCCCGCTCCCCGTCTGCTTCTCGCCAGAGCCGTTCCTTTGCGGTTCCCGTATGCCGGCCTCAGAGAAGAAGATCCTCCCGTGGGAAGTCGGCTCCACCTGCCCGTCAGCTGGCCCCCAAGAACCCCAGACGGGCTTCGAGGCGGCCCTGGCACGGGCAACCTGGGGATGAGGTGACTGACTCCGACCGGTCTGGTATTATATTGCCGGGTGCCCTCTGGGCCTCGGCACCCACATGGTCGGTAAAACAGCAGTTTCCTCATTCCCTGGGTCAGCGCACTCGCGATGGCCAGGCGCTGGAAGTCTTTCCGGTCAATCAGGTGAACGCGAGTACCTCCCGTTCCCTTGTTCTCCATTCAGAGACAGCCGGCAAACAGGTAAGTGTGCTGGTCTCTGGGGTCGCTCGCCTGCCCCAGTCACCGGCCACTGTTGCGGGCTTGCGGAGCAGCACGTCCCCCCTGGGCTGTCTTCCAGCCTGCCCGGACACGGTAAGTCCAGTCGTCCCCTAGGTGATGCTGGCACGGAATCTGGAGGCCTGGTTAGCCTGGAGGACCTTGTGCTTCAGCACCTCGACTGACTCGGGCTTCAGGTCAGCTGGGAGAAGAGCAAGCTCTCTCCTGTGCAGAGCATCTCCTTTCTCGGTATGCAGTTGGACTCGGTCACTCCCAAGGCACGTCTTACGACCAAACATGCTCACCTTCAGGCAGAAGGTAGCGGTGCCAATGAAACAATTTCAGAGGCTCCAGGGACATATGCCATCCTCAGTGGCGGTTCTCCACCTCGGGTTGATGCTTATGAGACCACTTCAGCACTGGCTACAGACTCGAGTCCCGAGGTGGGCATGGCGCCACGGCACCCAGCGTTTGACCATCACGCCACAGTGCTGTCAGACTTTCAGCCCTTGGTCGGACCTGGCGTTTCTACAGGCAGGTGTTCCCCCAGAGCAGGTCTCAAGGCGCGTCGTGGTCACAACAGATGCCTCGAACTCGGGCTGGGGCGCCGTGTGCAACGGGCAAGCAGTCTCGGGCTCTGGACGCCAAGGCGGCGTATGCTCGCATTGCATGTCGCAACTCGCCCGCTGCCTCAGCAGACGCTGAAGTGGCTGCGAGCCACTCACCTTCCATGCATCCTCAACCGTGCAGCAGACGCACTCTCACGGCAGGTAACGCTCCGTGGGGAGTGGGGACTCCACCCCCACATAGTCCAGCTGATTTGGGAGAGATTTGGAGAGGCGCAGGTAGACCTTTTTGCCTCTGAAAAGCTCTCTCACTGTCCCCTTTGGTACTCCCTGTCCGAGGATCCCCTTGGCATGGGTGCCTTGGCGCACAGCTGGCCTCGGGGACCACACAAGTATACGTATCCTCCAGTGAGCCTCATTGCACAGACTCTGTGCAAAGTCAGGCAGGATGAGCAGCAAGTCCTGTTCGTTGCGCCGTACCGGCCCAACCGAACTTGGTTCTCGGATCTGATGCTCCTGGTAGTAGCACCTCCCTGGCGCATTCCCCTGAGGCAGGACCCTCTCATTCAGGGGCCATCTTTGTCTCTGAAGATGGCCCTCCTGGTGGCGCTCACTTCCATCATGAGGGTGGGGGACCTGCAGGTGCTCTCTGTTACCAGCGAATTCCTGGAGTTCAGGCCGGCACACTCTCACGTGATCTTGAGACCCCGGCCCGGTTATGTGCCCAAAGTTCCCACCACTCCTTTTCAGGAGAAGCAATGACCCCATGTGGTGAACCTGCAAGCGCTCCCTTCAGAGGAGGAAGACCCGGCCTTGTCGTTGCTGTGTCCAGTTCCCGCCCTGCCAATCTATCTGGACCGCACGCAGAGCTTTAGACGCTCGGAGCAGCTCTTTGTCTGTTTTGGAGGACAGCAGAAGGGGAAAGCTGTGTCCAAGCAGAGGCTAGCCCATTGGATTGTGGATGCCATTTCTCTTGTATAGCAATTTCAGGACTTACCGTGCCTCTTGGGAGTCCGGGCGCACTCCACTAGAGGTTTTGCATCATCCTGGGCACTGGCAAGGGGGACCTCTCAGCAGACATATGCAGAGCTGCGGGTTGGGCTACACCCAATACCTTTGCAAGGTTTTATAACCTACGCATAGACCCGGTTTCGACCCGAGTGTTACGCGGTAACAGCAGGTAGACCGGGTGGCCGGTTAGGTGTACCGCTTGCATTGCGCGTTTCCCCTTTTTCAAAGGTGATAATGTGCGCCTTTTTGTCCACAACAGTTCCCCGTATCTGGTGAAGCCCAGACGCCTCTTTAATTCTTAAGCACTGTTTGGTGACTCGTGGTATGCCCCTGTGGAACGTCTTGGTTACTGATGTAACCTCTGTTCCCTGATGGAGGGAACGAGACGTTGTGTCCTTCCTGCCGCAGCGCTGAACCGGCACTGACATGGCCGGGACTCTCTATAGGTTCCTCAGCTTAAATCTGAATGAGTGGTGCACGCCATCTCCTTTTATACCCGTATGTCTGGGGGCGGAGAGTGGCATGGAAATTCCACTTGCCAATTCTCATTGGCCTTTTCTATTTTAAGCAAAGGTGATTGGGGCTCTCAAGATCGAACCCCTAGTGTCACTTCATCGACACAATGTCTCGTTCCCTCCATTAGGGAACAGAGGTTACATCAATAACCAAGATGTTTTCTGATCCATTTTGAAGTTACTTTAAACCAACTGGTTCCAGTTGGGGAGGTCCATGCCACCCCCAGCAAGCGCCCCATGCCGCCCCGGCTGCCCATGTCGCCCATGCCTAAATCCTCCACTAGCAAGAAACTAAGTGACACAAATTATGTAATTTGCACCCCTGATTGCAGGAGAAAATCTTGTGTTTGCCACATTAATATGTTGAAGGCTTACCACCCCAGAGATGAATCTATCCCTGCCAAGCCCATTTCTGTTGCTGCATTAACTTGAGGATGATGAGTCGGTTACAAAAAATCTCTCTGTTTCGTGCGGGCATCTGAAAAACTCTGTCATCCTTAACAATCTGGAGTCACACCTGAGTCATTTAGCTCAGCCCCAGAGGAATGACACTGAGTGAAAGTCACTCCACTCTCTTTTCTGACATTCCAACCCAAACCATTGCAATCTGTCATGACAAAGTCTTACACGATTGTAGTTTACTTCACCGCAACTGCCTTTGGCCCTTGAACGCACCACAGCAACCTGCCTATGAATGAAACGTGGCTCAATCATCTCTTGACTTGTCATTACCAATTGGCTTTTCTGCCCCCTTACGTCATCTTTGGCTCGACTCCCAGACCTCCGACACAACCAAAGAAACAACTCATCAACTGACCAAGTAACCAAGTACAGTATTTCCGTGGTTTGCTAAATTTCATACATTGCTGTAACTCAATATTCTGCATTTCCAGTATTCCAAATCTTGTTTTCTTTACCATTCACTTTGTGTGTTTGTGTGTCTGTGTGTGCGCTAGATTAGTTTATGTATTAATTTTAGAATAGTTTAATAAAGTATTGTTTGTATTCAAAGAGAAGTGTCTTGTACCTCATACTCATTAAGTCAATGTCTTAAACTGTCTGATCTTGTTACTTGCTTATAAACAGTGTTTACACTAAATTTAGGATATTATTTAGTTGGCCACGAGATGATTTTCCTCCCAGAATTGATAAAGATGCGAGTTTCAATATAACTCTAAAACGTTGATTGGGTGTTAAATATTAATTCTGTTAGATTCCCTAGAGATTAGATAATTATTCCCCCTTTTAACCAATAATGAGCTAAAATTCCTACACTGTCCTTTGAAAATCAAATTTCCAATGTTTGTAGAACAGCATTCTTCCACCTCAGAAATATTGCTAAGTTACGGCACATGCTCTCTGTTGCTGATGCCAAAAAACTAATTCATGCATTCATGACCTCAAGACTAGATTAGTGTAATGCATTACTGGTGTTGGGCCTCATGTACTCAGATATGAGACAAACTCAGGCCTACATACAGTCATAAAGCCTGACTGTGGCCTTTAGGAACACTCAAAGCCTGATAACACAAACGGAGCCAAAATAAAACAAAGGGAGTCCAAACAGACTACAGATTCCATCAAGCCTTGCTCACTTTACACCTAGGTGTGAGATTCTGAAGGATCAAACTCTCAACTACTGTTGGACGAAACGCATGACAAAACGCGTCCCTCAACCCTGTCATTGAGAGTATAAAACTCAGGAGATTTCTCCTAAGCTTGCTTCCAGCGACAATATGCACTGCATCTAGTTGCAGCCCAGCTGCTCCCAGGTGTAGCCTCGTTGCCCAAGGAAGTAACGTACGTACCTGAACTTTGGCCATACAATCTGCATCTCACTGGATGAGCCAAGATTTCTCCATGTTCCACCGAGCATGCTAATGGATCCGAAGGAGACTGCCAAGCAATCTGCGTCTCACACTTTGGCCTGCAGAAGTGAAGAAATAACATTTCTCTTCCTTCTTCAACTGAGTCGACTTCACTGATTTATCCGCCAACCCGCTGAGAATCAGCCACCGTACCGCCCGCTGACAGAGCGAGGAAACGGCCTCCCATCATCACCCGAGCTTCGAGGAACCGAGTCGGAGTCAAACAATGGATGAACACACAATCTACCCATGTTCTCACATGACTCAAGTAAGAGGTTTATGTCTGGGCAGAGATAAATTATTATAGTGTGTTATTCTTGTGTATCAAGGTTGTTGCTTGTACAGTTTACGGACCGCCGAGTCCACTCCTTGCTGCTAATAATACTCAAGGTATTAATTTAACTAACTGTTACCACGAATGAGATATGCGGTGTTGTCATCTAACCACGTTGGGCTGTTTGTGCATTTCCGCTATCACCGGTGAGACCGGCACACTGAGTTTATCCATTAAACAACCAATGACCGCTGCGGATGGATTACGAGCCATTCACCGCGTATCTGAGTGATAAAACTAATGGTTGCCATCTCTCCCACGATCGCTAAAACCGGCTTCGGTGCCGTCACTCTGTTCTCTTGTACTAACCGCACACACACACGACCCCTCATAAACATACATTTGGCGAACAGATAACTTGGCGATAGAGCCCAGCTTTGTCCCTAAGTTATCGTCCCAGCAGAGACACATGTTAAATGGGCAGACACCATTAACCAGTCTCTCCGCCCACATTCCCGGCCACAATTATCTTTGATAATTATTAATTATTGCTAATAACCAAACCCGCTCCTGAACGAAGCCCCCAACACTGGGAGGATGTACTGCAAGTTCAATAAATAAACTTCAATTGGTTCAAAATGCAGCTGCCAGAGTGCTGAATATGATTAAATTAGCCCCATTTTATCATCGTTACATTGGCTACCTGTTAAATTTCGTTTTAATTTTAAAATTCTGTTAACTACATACAAAGCTTTGAATGGTCTAGCTCCACAGTACTTACATGACCTTCTGACACGCTACATTCCATCACGTTCATTACAATCACAAAATTCTGGCTTGTTAATAGTTCCTAGAATATCAAAATCCACAAAAGGAGGTAGATCCTTTTCCTATTTCACTCCTAAACTATGAAATAGTCTCCCTAACACTGTTCGGGACGCAGACATACTCACTCAGTTTAAGTCCAGACTAAAGACTCATCTATTTAGCCAGGCATACTCCTCATTTATCCATCAACTCACAATTAGGCTGCTTTAGTAGAAACATCTATCATGATCTATAACTCTGTTTACAGTTTAATGGCATGCTAATATTATTCTATTTGTTTCCATGTCTCAACCTCAGGATTCATATCCCGAGGTTAACAGAGCTGGCCTGATCCAGCTCCGTTCCTGCTTGGTGTCAGACTCCACTACTATGTGTCTCTGAGTGATGACGATTAAATACAGCCAGTGCTAGTCAGATATCATCAATTCAGTCTTTTACGATGGATTTCAGAGGATGAACTGATACCAACTCCAACTGTAAGACATTGGATACTTCATATGCCACTGCCTGAACCTTGGACTTAGTATGGACCCCAATGAACCTCAGTGAAATGACCTGCTGGTTGAACTGCGTTGCATCTCATTGATCTCTGCCTGCATCACCTTTGTCTATTGAAGGACTACACTCTTGAAATGGAATACATAGACTATCATTTAATTGCCAACAAAAGCCTTCATCAGCCAACTAATAAAGAACAATGCATCAATGTGAACTTCTGCAGTTAATCCAGAATGGACTTCAAAGACATTAGTCATTAATCTTACAGTTAATAAAAAAATCTTTTTTTAAACACTGGACCTTAACACTTTCTTAGTTTACAAATTTTAAACCATGACTTGCACTGCACACAAATAACTAATATTGGCATTATATTCATGTTGCTCAGCCAGAGGGGAACTGGCCCCCACAGTGAGCCTAGTTTCTCCCAAGGTTATTTTTCTCCACTAACCAACATCTTATGGAGTTTTGTGTTCCTTGCCACAGTCGCCTTCAGCTTGCTCACAGGGGTTCTAAATACAATTATTATTTAATTATTACATTTTTATACACAATTTACAATCATATTTAATCAAACTACACAATTATCACTCTAAGACTTTATAGATATTACAGTTTCATTTTTTGTTAATGCATGATTTTCTGTAAAGCTTCTTTGAAACGATGTGTTGTGAAAAGTGCTATACAAATAAAAATTACTTGACTTGACCGAGTGGGCTCTGTGAAATTTGTGACAAAGCTAGATCTTTTGAAAGGATACTGGCAAGTCTCTCTTACCCCTCATGCTTCTGAGATATCTGCCTTTGTTACATCTGACAACTTCCTGCAGTACTCCATTATTGCCTTCGGTATGTGCAACGCCCCCGCTACCTTTCAGCGTGAAGTGCGAAGCATATTTATACGATGTTGTTGTCTATTCTTCCAGTTGGGAAGAACATGTAGAAATGCTACAGGCTGTGTTTTCCTGATTTGCAAGAGCTTCGCTGACACTGAATTTGGCCAAGTGTGAATTTTCCAAAGCTTCAGTCACCTACCTGGGTAAACAGGTTGGCCACGGTCAGGTACGTCCTGTGGATGCAAAAGTCCCCACAACAGTGAATAAGCATGAGTTGCGTTGCTTCTTGGGGATGACGGGATATTATCGGGGGGGTTGTCGTTATTTTGCAACCATTGTTTCACCTTTAACTGATCTCCTCAGTGCCTCCCAGGTATTTAGGTGGACACCTATGTGTGAGCATGTCTTCAACATGGCCAAGGATCTGCTGTGTAATGCTCCATTACTGTGATATGTATCACAAAAAAAGCTGAACAAATTCTGGATTCCAGGACTGGTTTTAGTTTGACAAAACTCACCAAATCCAATCAGGCTTCATTAGGGTTAAGTAGTATCAAGACGCTTGTTACCAACTTTCTCTATCAATTCAGAGTTTGATCCCGAGGTTATGATTAGTTCATGTGTGCGTTCACATGAATGACGCGAACAGCCAATCACGTACGAGACAGCGCGAGTCACATCTCATGAGAGAGTCAGCGAAATGTACTTCTCCGCTGAAGATGCTTATGAAGAATTATAAGAATTTAAACACAGTTATAACATAGCACAAGAGGATGTTAAAAAAATATGTTCAATCAAAACACATTTACACAATACGAATAATCACTATGAAATCTTGAATAATTATAATACATTCACAAAGCACAGAGGATCACTAATAAATGATAAAGAATTTAAAGGCATTTACACAGCAAGAAGAAACACTGCTGCTGCTGCTGCTGCTAGAGCACGAAAAAATCTGAATGTGATGAAAATATTAAAATAGATCATATATCGATGTGAAAGTTACTTTATATAGGTCGACAACAAGAACATTCAGGCTTATAATTTTAAAAGTTTAATATCTTGATTTGAAATTTTGAAAATTGAAATTAAAAGCTTTAGTATTCATTTAAATTACTAACTTAATATAATTTAATACTTTTAGACATAAATACATTATCGAATAATAAAAACGTGAGCAACTGGAAAATGAGTAGATGGTGTGCACTAATAAAGACTTATCTGTTCTTTCCTTCTAGCAGCATAAGACACAATAAAGACATATTTGAAGTGCTGGTGTGCTTTTATTGAACTTCAAGTGAAATACTGTATGTTAATGGCATCTCTGCCAGCAAATCCTAATAAGAAGGGGTTTTGGTGGCATTCAAACTTTTCTGATAAATCTACAGTATATTGTTGAGTGATTACGTGTTTATATTTTAAAGTCATTCGATCATTATTGATTTTGTATTAATATCTTACTTGAAATAAAATCTAATTATTTTAGGTTTATTTATTCATACATACTGTATTTTATGGCCAGTGTGGGAAAATGATTGGGGAAAAATTTAAGTGTCTTTAAACATATGCAAGACTGCCAAAAATATATTTCTTGCAATACATAATGATAATAAATAGCTTATTTTGTAAATTTCTAAAAATGTCTCGTTAAAGTGCACTTTAAATTGGAGTGAGAGATACTGGGGGGTGACTGCCACTTTGTTCACAGCTGATTGGTCCAGAATCTGGATGAGATCTCTTATCGGGAACATAACCTGCCCCGGAGCAGGTTAGTCAATTAGCGTATGTTACTATGGCGAGGAACCCAGATGAAAGCCTATCCACTTTACTGGCGAGTTCGCTTAAACTAAGTTTAAACTTATCTAGCTAGCTGTTTAATTCTGATTTGTGACATAGGCCACTGGCCGCGCCTAACTTTGCTCATTCTTTTAAGTTGGAGGTTGATGCAACTGGAGTCGTACTGGAGCCATAGCTGTCCTATTGCAAGAGAGTGAAACCAGTGTTGATCACCCAATTTGCTACTTAAAAAAAAAATTATTCCCAGTGCCAGCGCAGGTATAGCACCATCGAAATGGAAGCTCTTGCCCTGTTGATGACACTCCAGCACGTTGAAATTTACTTGAGTTGTAGTTAATTTCCAATTGTTGTATACACTGACCATAACCCACTAGTCTTTTTTTCACGTATATTTAACTCTAATCAATGCTTAATGCGTTGGTCTCTCATAATTCAAGAGTTTAACCTGGAGTTCTGCTATCGAAAGGGTGCAGAGAACATTGTTGCAGATGTGCTGTCCAGAGCCCACAGTGCTGATAATTGACAGGTATTGGGGGTAGTAAACCTTTTGCTGTTGTAGCTACAAACATATTTGTTTGTATCTTTTTCTGTGGGGAGGTGTTACGCCCTAAGACTTATTCAAGTGGGCATTTTATCTCATTTGTTTTGGTTGTGTATTTTGGGGTGGGAATGTCTTTGTCACGTTTAGTATGGATGAGGCGAGAGAGAGGGATCAAAGTGCAGCAATCCTTTAATTTACAATGATAAGAAGGCGAGGATACACAGAAGACGATAACTAAGTTTACCAAAACAAGACAGTCGTTTGAGTTAAGAAACAATGTAACAACTAACAATGAACAAGAACTGACAATAATGGAATTAACTAGAGGGTATTTATACACAAGGTGCTGATGAGGGAAACGAGAACAGGTTAGAATGATGGGGAACAGATGGCAGTGATGAGGGCAGTGCATTCTGGGAAACATAGTCCAGGGGAAACAGAAGACAGAGGATGAAAACCACTTCAAAATAAGAGTCCTTAAGTCTTAAGTGTGTGCATTTATTTTCCCTGTCTTCTGTCTCCTCTCTCGCTGGCTCTATCACTCCATCACTCTAATGACTACCAGATGAGACCACAAATGAGACGTGCTGAGCTACTTTGTGTCTTGTGACATGTTGTATAGCTATTAAGCTTTGAATTAAGGTGTTAATTGGTATTGCTGTATTGCTTAAAGTTGTTAGCTACTATTGGGAGCTTTTGTAGGGAGGTGGGTGCCATTTCCTTTTAACTACTTTTTCTACTGTGTATGGCCATTGAGGGAGGCAAGCCTTTGTTGTTTATTTAATTTTTCTTTTTAAACATCAGGTAAGACTTTTCCCTCTAGATAGTTCTGTTTTTTTATTGTTTTGGCCTTTCCCCCTCCTGAAGTTTCTGCTGCTCCCCTTTCCTTTGTTTTGTAAATAAACAAATCATTATTTTGATATCCGTTTCAGTGTGTGTTTGAGAGTAGGAGATGGGACTCCAGGATTCCATTATTCATAAAGGACTCCTTTACCTTTGTTATGGTTTACCCCAACCTAGACTCGGGATTTTAATCATAACAGTGTCCAACTGTTTTTAGGGCCCACTGTATACTAATATGCCACTAAAAAGGATTCAAGGGTGATACAATAAAAACCTGCATGAGCCTTCCATGATCTGTGCCGATGTGCGCCACAGTCTTCATGTCAATGGTTGTGACCAGAATGGAAGTGAAGAGCACATCTTTCATCTCCCCATTGAAGAAGTCCACTCTGTAGTAAGGCTTTGACACCATGGTGGGGAGCGCTTGGCATGTCAAACTCTCTGGATTCTAAACAAAATAGAACAAAAACTTGCAGAGTAAATATATGTTTGCTCAAAAGTTCACTAATGTGTTTTTAATGTATGCACTTGTCATTTTTCTGCTCGGAAAATAACATAAAAATGAAATCACAGTCAGGCCACTGACAAAAAATGCCAGTTTGACAAAATTAAACATGCAAAAATGCAAACATCACACCCAGCACTTAGCAAACACAGTATATACTGTATTAAGAGAACTTATTTCAGAAATACTGTATACACTGCAAGTGTACTGCCCATATGCAAATGACAATGTATTGTTATCTTAGTAAAAATCCCATTACTTAATTTACACTTTTTTATTCACTGCCCATTCTGTGCAAATTTTGTTATGACTTTATATTAATGCAGCATTTATTGACCATTTTCCGTTTACAGTTCTTTAGATCATTGGGGGATTTGTTTCTGCAACAGTGACAAACAAAATCACATCCACGTTAACAGCAACCCCGAAAAAAGGAAGCAACAACTTGTAAAAGGAAGGCTGCAGACACCATCTGGCAATAATAAATTATTTCCTGCTCCAAGAGCCTACCTAGCTTGAAACCTTGCACCAAACTGGGATTTGTGGAAAATACTGTACATTCTTTCATTGATAGCACTTTCTAAACAAGTAGGAAGCAAATTTGCTCTGTCCAGCCAGGATTTCAAAAGGGGCACCTGGAAACTCTACTTCACTGTGATCAACTTGAGGAAAACAGTTAAATTGTTGTATAAATTGCTACATATACCTACATACAGTATCTACATCTTCTTTTATATTAGACACCCCCTTTATGGCTGTTTTTAAAACAAACAGTTGATGTGATGCCACTTGAAAATTCCACCATGGCATGTTTGATTTGCCATCTCTGGCTGGCTCATTGCCTATTTAATATCCTGAGAGATAAAACGCAAACCTCTGATAATAGTAAAGTATTAAATGACGTATTTTATTCATGTATGAGCATGTGGCCGCTGGTATCTGCGTAACAGACAGTGACTACGTGAATTCAACAACACAACAGAGACTTTCAAACAACATGCAATAACAGTGACAAAAACTGGCTCAAACAGAGTGCTCTTTCTGAGCGCTTCCAGCTTCACTTTTGAGTTTAAACAAATACCAAATATTTGTGTGAGTTATATCCTGGAACTGGCTAAAATTTCAACCACTGTAATTATTTTATGGTCCACTCCTTTTAAGGTACAGGTTGTAGAATATAAAACAGACCAATTAAACCATTTAACAAACAGGAGATGGGGGAAGTCTTGTTTTAGACAAATTTAAAGCAATTAAAAGTGAGAAATATGCTAACAATTCCGATTTTTCAGTAGGGCCAAAAATCATTCATATTTAAAATGTAATGCACTTAAATATTAACGTGAAAACATTTTAAAAGTACCTACAAATCATCTGTAAATTTAAAAGATGGGTAGAATAACAGAATTTGATCTGAATATTATGTTTTTCAATGACTTCTTCCTTGGAAAGGAATATGAACTCACCTCATGAGGGCACATTTCACAGGGTTGGAAATGGCACAGTCCTCGTGAGAGCCGCTCTGTCCCTTTTGAACAGCAGGACTCAACCCCCTTTTCAATGGCATTATTCACATAGTCTATTGGAAAAGCGCACAAGGCAGACTGTCTGGTAGGTTTGCCCTCATTATCTGTTTTAGCAAACACCCCATACAGGATCAGGCTTTCCATTTTCACCCCTAGTTCATCCGCCAGCTCCTTGCCTGCTGTGCTGAAGTGGGCAGCTTGAACTGAGTTGTACACAACATCCCGGAAGCTCCTTCTCCTTCGTTTGGGTTCAAAGCGGCACTCCAGAACTATCTCCCTGTACATCCAAGGCTCACTATCCTTGATCGGCAGCCGCCCAAGATGGGTCTGCAACTTGGAGTCTGGTTTCAGTGGGTTCTCCCACTGAACAGATAAGAAATACACATATTCTACTGTGGAGAAGGTATAGATGTAGTCAATGGTAAATGTATCCTGGAATTTAGGAAGAACTGTCAAGCCCTTCACTTGGCTGTCGAAACCGTTCTCTGTGGCGAGTAGGCGGCGAATTGAGAGGGATTGCTTGCCATAAGACCCAGCAATGGTGCTATTGATGGTAGCTGCGGTAAAAAAGTAAGTTGAAAAGCCATCTTTGACTGCATTAACCATTGTGCCGAGAGGACTAGCGACACAATCAGGACAATCTGAAGGCGAATTGGCATTTTTATTAAAAAAGCACTCAGGGTTAAAGAGTCTTTCACCTTTGTTTAATTCAAGGACAGTACAGATTCCATATTGGGTGCTCCCACAGATGTAGAGGAAGTCAAGATGGTCCTGAGGCTCTAGAACAAGAACCTGGTTATTTGTATCCAGTGATGTCCCTGTAACACTCTCAACATCACAGTGACAGGTCTGACACTCTGGACTGCCAACAGGTCCAGTTTGTAATTCCCATAGTTTGGTGAGCTGACTGTCCAAAGCTTCAATCACATTTTGAGAGGCCACGTAGACCTCGTCAAAATATTTATAAACTACTATGTTCTGTATGGCTTTTGTAGTTTGGAAAAAAGGGACTGAATAGGTAACAGAAAAATTCAAAGGTATTTGTGGCACTGTAGGACATGTATTTAGGGCACATGTCAGATGTATCTGTAACCAGACACAATTGAATAAAGTCCTGGAGCTGAATAACATCTCCACTTTTTATGTAGTCTGAAAGAGTAGTCACTGCTCCTTAACACATGCTGAAGATAAACCAGGATGTCTGAATGAAACAAAAAATGTATGTCATCATTATGTCATAATATTTTTGTTTCCAATCATTTACAGTAACTTGTTACAGTACTTTCTGTCATTTCTACTCAATTTTATGAGTTTTCAGTTTCAACTCATCAACTCATTCAACTATTTATCAGTATGTAAATTCAAATTGATCACTGCCACTTTGATTTTACTTAAAACTTTAAAGGGATAGTTCACCCAAAAATGACAATTCTCTCATCATTTACTCATCCTTATGCCATCCCAGAAGTGTATGAATTTCTTTCTTGTGCTGAACACAAACAAAGATTTTTAGAAGAATATCTCAGCTCTGTATGTCCATACAATGCAAGTGAATGGGTACCAACATTTTAAGCTCCAAAATGCATATAAAGGCAGCATAAAAGTCATCGATATGACTCCAGTGGGTAAATCTATTTATTCAGAAGCAATATGATAAGTGTGGGTGAGAAAGTGATCAATAATTAAGTACATTTTTACCATAAATTATCTTCCCTCACCAAAAACAAAAGAAGAATGTGAAAGTGAAAGTGGAGATTAATAGTAAAGAAGGACTTAAATATTGATCTGTATCTCATCCACACTTATCATATAACTTCTGACGACCTAGATTAAACCATTGGAGTCATATGGATTACTTTTATCCTGCCTTAATGTGCTTTTTGGAGCGTCAAAATGTTGGCACTTGCATTGTGAGGACCTACAGAGCTGAAATATTCTTCAACAATTTAGGGTGAGTAAATGATGAGGTGAACATTTTTGGTGAACTAAAGAAAAGAAAAGAAAAGAAAAGAAAAGAAGTCCCTCACAAATACCTACCACGGTAACCATAATTTCAGCCAAAATAGCATAAGTAATTAATCTACTACAGTAAAATCATGTTAATATGGTTTAAGATGCCACAGTCCTCTAAGAATAAATAAAACATAACTGTTTAAAGGCGTTGCCATATTAATTTGATATTTTGGCTGCAGTTACCCATGGTAAATGAGTAGACGGAATGAGAAGAAGGAATGCTTGCGCAATGTCGACGACACTAGAAAGAAATGTATTTTCACCAGCATAAAAAAATGCGTGTCAAACTTCCTATATATTATCGAATCCTTGCTCCAGCACAACGATAATCAAAATCCAACTTTTACCCTCAATTTACAACAATAATCGATAGACACCGCGCCGTGTCAGTCAAATATTATTATCAGCTTTGATTTTCGGGCTTGGTCATGTATAATATCAATGTACAGTGAGATAGTATAAAACTTAAATAAAATGTGTATGTGGACATGTTACACAAAGTCGAAGAATAAAAGGAAGAACGGTGGTAAATTGCTGATTTTTTTTAGGGTAAATATATGTGAATGTAGAATGTTCCTGACGCTCACCTGAGACGGTGGCCTTTTACCTTTTTCTCTGAAGTCCTATAAACTGAACGAGTGAACGTGCGCGCGACCAAATCCACGTGCTGGAGCTCGAATGTCAAACTGCATTTCAAAAACTAGTAGAAAAGTAGTAAGGTCTAAAACGAAAACTCACAAGATTCCAAGATTGACCGGTTTCTTCGTACGGGACAGTTTCGACTTCTTGTATTTGCAGGAGATAGAGAGACGGGTAATCCACCAGTCACAGTACACGCCTAAAATACATCATAAGGAAGTAATGTTGCACAATCCTGTCCTGACATTAGTATCTCCCTGGGGGTTGAAATCTGAATTAGGGGTTGCACACCCTTACTCTTTTACTTGTCTAAACAGCAGTTAGGCACATAAAACATTTAGAAGCCTACTAAAATCTGGATTTCATTTGCCTGTGGCTTTTATTATGGCCAATATTTTTTGTTGAAGAAATGCAGGGAATTTAGTACCCAGGCTAAATTCTGTCCTGGAATGAGGAAAAAGTAAGCTAATGCACACTCACAGTGGTTATAAAAAAGATGTCCAACAAGCTTAAACTGGGAGGGAGGAAGGTAAAGAGTGATTGCTTGAATGTATTTTGGTTGTTATGTAGTTACATTGTGTGTGACATCAAGTCAACTGGTGATGCAACTCTGGATTTTCACACAAATAAATAACAAATACTCTCATCTGGTCCTATAAACGTCTCTTTTTACAGCTAAATCTACAGTTTAAATTAGAGAGGGAACTAAAGATGAATTACATTTTGTACCAATTATTTGTCTACACTGTAAAAAAATAAAATAAATAAAAGTTTTTTCCAGAAAGCTAACATAAATATACACTTCATGTTGTAACACTTATATTAACTGGTTTTTATTCAAGTCAAAAATATGATTTCATGTGACTGAAATAACCTGATTTAGATCAAGTCCTTAAGGCAACAATTTGCTCGTTTCCACTTTTTACAGCGTAAATAGCAAATACTGCAATTTCTCCCTGTTTAAAATACGTTTATTTATATTTCAATAATAATATTTATATCGTAATTTTCTTTTATATTTACTTATTTGCTTGTTTGTTTGTTGTTTGGCAATTAGGGAATAGATAAAGTCTAATACTAAGAAAAGGAGTGGAAGATGGTCACATTGTACATTTTGGAAGCAGTTATGCCACAGTACACTCTTTTAACTGATACATGAATTAAGAAGAGTATTGAAAAAGTGTTAAAAATGTTGTAATTATTACATTATTAGTAAAAATCTAATTGTTATACTTTCCTTGCAAATCAACTACTCACCTCAACAACAACAACAAAAAGTCATCCTCACTCAACTTTAAAACTCCCATTAATTTGAACATTAAACAGAGTAAACAAACTTGCCTCTGACTGATTTTGGATTGTCTTCAATGCTAAAAAGTTGTTGCGTAATTAGTACGTTTACATGTACGTTCTTAGACCAGTTATGCTTGATAAGCTGACAATGTGTGTGGTCAAGTAAATGCCTTAAAAATCTTTCCTTTATCAGGTTATAAGGTTATAAACAGATTCAAAATAAATCGATGCAGAGCCTGTTTATATGCACACCAATATGTTAAAAAAATCCCAAAAATCAGCTTATTAAAGAAATGTGACAAAGCAAGAAAACCATGTTTACATGAGATTTGAAGTAATCTAGATATTCTCTGCTTTGACGTCAATCTAAGAAAAGAGGCATCTGTACAGCACTTGCTTTCACTGGATAACCCGGTAAGAACCCCAGTAAAGGTGTTTACAAGCAACGCGAAATCAGCGTAATGGGTAGAGAGAGAGAGAGAGAGAGAGAGAGA